>NC_089804.1:20971627-20974127 GCF_029633855.1 Hoplias malabaricus | reverse complement strand
CTTCCTCTCCAGGCACAGTGTGGTTCTCTCTTTCCTGAGAGGCAGCCCATCTGGATCATGTTTGTGTGACTGTGCTGAGAGGAGGACGATTAAAAAAATACACCTTAGAGGAGTACTTCACCCTGAGAGAGCTTTGGCAGAGGGGGGGTTAGTCACGATGATGCTAACTGATGCTAAAGCTACGTTAGCATTTCTGATGGTGGAGAGGTGGGTATAGAAGTCAGAGTATTGAGTAGAACAAAATGAACAGCTTTTAACGTAACGCCGCGCCCCTCTCCAGTGTAAACTAAGTGCTTAGACTTAGAGTGTGTGTGTGTGTGTGTGTGTGTGTGTGTGAACGTGTGGTGGAGTTTATGCTAGAAGTTGTATCCTGAGTGACGTCCCCTGGCTGAGCATTTCCACTTTGAAACTGCAGTGTTGTCATAGAAACACGGACTCAGTCAAACAGGGTTTCATACCTCACACACCTACACAACCAATCCGGTCAACTCAGGGGTGGAGCTTTGCAGCAGCAGGGGAGCGGGGGATGGGTGGGTAGGTGCAGAGAGAGCTGGGGACTAGTTGCATTTTACAAAGCAGCACCACAGTAACACACCGTCATCACACGCAGAGAAGGGAACTGAGTGTGTTTTGTACGTTATTTGAAACACTGCAGAAAGTAAAAGGCCATCCGTGTGTTTCACGTTTTGTACCTAGTTTCTACCAAAACTCTGAGAGGATGAAGTACTCCTTTAAGCTCCTCACTCACACCATGTTCTTGATCATGATCTTGGTGCGATTTTCTGGGAAAGGAAGAGCCGCTCATCTGTGTGTGGAAGGAATATCAAACCTGGGAACACCTGGGAAGAAGAGGTGGTGCTCCTTGGGTTGTTCTCAGTGAAGACGGCCCCCGGTGTTCCTCAGGATCGCTGCACCGCGGAGAACAGAGATCTGCTTGTCCTCAGTGGGACTGAGAGGAAAAGAAAAATGAAGAAGGAGAGTATGGATGGCTTGATCAAATGCGAGGCACGTTTCAGAGCTCAGATTCTGTAGAATGTTCAGGAAAGATCCAGACACTTATTTGTTAAATTACAGGTTCATTTGATTTCCTCCAGTTGCTCTGGGATTTCCCCTCCACAGTCAAAACCCATGTGTGTAGGTGCAGTGTGTGTGTGTGTGTGTGACTGGGTGAGTGTGTGTATGTGTGTGTGTGTGAGTGACTGGGTGAGTGTGAGAGTGACGGGGTGAGTGTGTGTATGTGTGTGTGTGTGAGTGACTGGGTGAGTGTGAGAGTGACGGGGTGAGTGTGTGTACGTGTGACTGGGTGAGTGTGAGAGTGACTGGGTGACTGTGTGAGTGACTGTGTGAGTGTGTGAGTGACTGTGAGTGTGTGAGTGACTGGGTGAGTGACTGGGTGAGTGTGTGAGTGACTGTGAGTGTGTGAGTGACTGGGTGAGTGACTGGGTGAGTGTGTGAGTGACTGGGTGAGTGTGTAAGTGAGTGTGTGAGTGACTGGGTGAGTGTGTGAGTGACTGGGTGAGTGTGAGAGTGACGGGGTGAGTGTGTGTATGTGTGACTGGGTGAGTGTGAGAGTGACTGGGTGACTGTGTGAGTGACTGTGTGAGTGTGTGAGTGACTGTGAGTGTGTGAGTGACTGGGTGAGTGTGTGAGTGACTGGGTGAGTGTGTGAAACTGTCCACAGGTGTGTGTGTGTATGTGTGTGACTGGGTGAGTGTTTGTGTGTGTGTGTGTGTTTAATTGGGTGAGTGTGTGTGACTGACTGTGATTGGGTGAAACTGTCCACAAGAGTGTGTGACTGGGTGAGTGTGTGTGACTGGGTGAGTGTGTGAGTGACTGTGTGAGTGTGTGAAACTGTCCGCAGGTGTGTGTGTATGTGTGTGAGTGGGTGAGTGTGTGAGTGACTGTGTGTGTGTGTGTGTGTGTGTGTGTGTGTGTGAGTGACTGGGTGACTGGGTGACTGTGTGTGTGTGTGTGTGTGTGTGTGTGTGTGTGAGAGTGACTGTATGAGTGACTGTGTGAGTGTGTGAGTGAGTGGGTGAGTGTGTGAGTGACTGTGTGAGTAAATATGTGAGTGTGTGAAACTGTCCACAGGTGAGTGTGTGAGTGACTGGGTGAGTGTGTGCTGCTCTGTCCAGGGTGTGTTCCTGCATTGCACACACACAGGCTCCGGACCCAGCGCATCGTGACCCTGATCAGGATGAAGTAGTTATAGAATATGAATGAATGAATGAATGAATGAATGTCAGATTCCGTAAACACACAGTAATGGTATGTGTTCTCTGTAGATGACATGCACTTAATAATGATATTATTCCACATTTACATACGACTAACTGACAACATTTAATCACAGTTATAAACGTGAAAATGTTTCACGCACAACAACGGAGTAAAGAGTGTGTGTTTATGACATATTCCTCCAATCCTTCATTGTATTAGCTACACAATATGGCCAAAAGTTTGTGGACATCTGCCCACCCATCATTCCTTCACGCTTCCC
>NC_089804.1:20881627-20966627 GCF_029633855.1 Hoplias malabaricus | reverse complement strand
AAAACAATACTTGCACCCCTCAATGATCATGTAAACATAACTATATTACTTAAAATAATAATAAATAATGATATGTATTGAGAGGTTGTGGGTTCGATTCCCGCTCTGGGTGACTGTCTGTGAGGAGTGTGGTGTGTTCTCCCTGTGTCTGCGTGGGTTTCCTCCGGGTGACTGTCTGTGAGGAGTGTGGTGTGTTTTCCCTGTGTCTGCGTCAGTTTCCTCCGGGTGACTGTCTGTGAGGAGTGTGGTGTGTTCTCTCTGTGCCTGCGTGGGTTTCCTCCGGGTGACTGTCTGTGAGGAGTGTGGTGTGTTCTCCCTGTGTCTGCGTTGGTTTCCTCCGGGTGACTGTCTGTGAGGAGTGTGGTGTGTTCTGCCTGTGTCTGCGTTGGTTTCCTCCGGGTGACTGTCTGTGAGGAGTGTGGTGTGTTCTCTCTGTGTCTGCGTCAGTTTCCTCCCGGTGCTCCGGTTTCCTCCCACAGTCAAAAAAAAACACATTAGTAGGTGGATTGGCGACTCAAAAGTGTCCGTAGGTGTGAGTGTGTGTGTGTTGCCCTATAAAGGACTGGCGCCCCCTCCAGGGTGTATTCCCGCCTTGCGCCCAATGATTCCAGGTAGTCTCTGGACCCACCGCATATCTGAACTGGATAAGGGTTACAGATAATGAATGAATGTATTGAGAGACCTGTGCTAATTATAGATGCAAGAAACTTGTTTTTTATGTTTCGAAGGATTGCATTCTCCCCCTCATCTCCATCACCGTGGTTTGCTCCACTGCCCCCTCTACCTTCACGAGAGTTGCTACAGAAAGCGGTATTTTTTCTGTGAAGTTGCTCACTAATGTTGGTAGTTGTTTGGGCTTGATTCTAAAGTTATTTGAGCTGTTCACTGATCCTGTCTCTCCCCAGTAACCTGTTTAGTAAAAGAGTAACTGCCAGTTTGTCCAGGTGAAAGTGGTGTATTTGTTAGCTAGGCCCTGACCGTTTTCCGTTAAGAATCTGTTCAATGAGATTACGGCACTGCTCTGGCGCCCCCCTCAGGGTTTGCTCTTCAGAAACTTTACTGTTTATTGTCCTCCCCAACACTGGAATGAATGTTCACTCTTGTAAAGGATAAAACGTCAAGTTTCACAGGTTACAGATAGGACACAGATAAATGTATAGCTAGGAGGAACCCTCATTCCATTAATATATCAAACACCGTCACTTTCAGAAGAAAATCTCACTGCCAGTCAGACATCGATAGACTCTAATTTCACTTCACAAGAGGAGAAAGAGCCAGAGGCCCTGACAGACCCTGCTAAGGGCTGTGGTCCTGTTTTCTAGTCAGGACCGGCTGGAGTGTTTGAAGAGAATAGAGGTGAAAAGAGGCGATTATTAAAAGGTGCGAGTGCTTCATTAAGGACGCTCCGTCACGAGCACAGTGACCTGCTCGAAGGTTGCCATTCGCATCTCCATGGTTACCTCACGCTCCGGACCTTCATTAGATTTTTCAGGATCTGAGTGTTGTCAGATAAAACACCTCCATGCTCTAAAAATACAGAGCAGAGTGGAGTTTACCCAGCAGCCACCTCTGGGTAAACAAACAGTTCAACAGACCATGAGGATTCAGTCAGCGTGCAGGACTTCAGAACACGGTTTATTAGGACTGAAGCACCTTCTAGTATCTAAGGTCTTCATCAGAAATCTCTGGCAGATAGAATCCAATGTTTCGAATGTAGAGGCACAGTTTTTCCAGAGAGTGAATCCCAAAATGCTGCCTGATGCCTGAGCTGTTCCAATCAGAACAAGCCATATTTGTAGATAATTCCAAGACTGAGATCTGAGGCTAGGTTTGTGTGTTATAACAATAACACTGTACACTGTATATTTACGACGTGTGTGCGGTGTGTCACATTACTGTTCTATGTCTTTGAGAACACAAGAGAGCACACTAAGAGAGGCACAGGAAGGGGGCGCTGTGGTAGCTCACTGACTGGAGATATATGAGAGTGTGGTGTGTTCTCTCTGTGTCTGTGTGGGTTTCCTCCGGGTGACTGTCTGTGAGGAGTGTGGTGTGTTCTCCCTGTGTCTGTGTGGGTTTCTTCTGGGTGCTCCGGTTTCCTCCCACAGTCCAAAAACACACGTTGGTAGGTGGATTGGCGACTCAAAAGTGTCCGTAGCTGTGAGTTTGTGAGTGTGTGTGTGAATGTGTGTGTTGCCCTGTGAAGGACTGGCGCCCCCTCCAGGGTGTATTCCTGCCTTGCACCCAATGATTCCAGGTAGGTTCTGGACCCACCGCGACCCTGAACTGGATAAAGGTTACAGATAATGAATGAATGAATGAACAAAAGAGCCTTCACTCGACTTTGTGTTCACAGCTATGAGGCTTTATCTCGAAATGTATTTGATTTGAGCCTCAGTTCAGTGGAAAACTATCTGCTGGGGTATGTGGGTTTTTTTATTTTTTATTTTTTGTTCCTCCAGCACCAGTTGCTGTATTTTCTATCAGAAACGTGTTTTTATCGTCTAAACTTTTGTCAGTGTTCACTGTGAGGCTGTGCTTAGATGAACTGCACAGCGCTGAAAACCCTTCACTCAACATTGTGCTCACAGATATAAGGCTCAATATTCCGGTGATAATATTCTGAGATGGTGTATCAGTACGAAAAATGTGGATACTGCCCGTCTCTATCTGAGATCATATATCTTTGCCATTTGGGGGTCCCACCCTCAGTGTACTTTAATCTAGAACATGCCCTTCATTTGCTTTCCATTTACATGATTTAATTAGTGTGAGACGGACAGAGCCTGTAAAATCAGAGTGGATGTAGGAGGCACAACAGTTCTCAGCACTAAAAACTGAGCTCCAAAACCTTGGGAACCTGTGTGTGACATTGTGTTCTTCTCACAGTCTGAGGGTGTGTTTTGTTACGGGGGTGATGCCAGGATACAGTGGAGAAGAGCACAAAAACAGAACAGCACTTAAAGCCTGCCTACATCCTGTGAAGTGACTAGAAATTTGAAGCTCAAGGACAGCGGTTTCAGCAGGTTTATCAGCTGAAGAGAATTTCAAACCATACACCTACAGAACGACTGAGAATCAGAACTCTGTACTGAGACATGCTCATCAAAATATTTGACTTTATATAACACTACAATTTATAAAACTGTATCAGATATACACTTATCCCTGCAGAACAGGAAGCTGTGTGAACCCAAAAGAACCTGGGGCCATGTAAACACAATACAACAAACCGACTGGAGAGCAGCAAATGGTGAGGAAACAGAGCACGTTTCTAGATGTTAAAGGGTGCTATACAACCAACACTGCACAGGACACCATTCAACACTCGATCAACACACACACACACTGGAAAGCAGCAGCAGCCAAACACTCACAGCGCCCTCTCAACCAGGAGACAGCGTTCACCTGGCGCACTAGGGGGTTCACCCAGGACAGAGGAACATACAGACACTCATTCACACACTCACTCATTCACTCACACCAGGACATTCAGTTTTCATTCATTCATTCATTCATTCATTCATTCATTATCTGTAACCCTTATCCAGTTCAGGGTCGCGGTGGGTCCAGAGCCTACCTGGAATCATTGGGCGCAAGGCGGGGATACACTCTGGAGGGGGCGCCAGTCCTTCACAGGGCAACCAGACACACACACATTCACTCACACACTCACACCTACGGACACTTTTGAGTCGCCAATCCACCTACCAACATGTGTTTTTGGACTGTGGGAGGAAACCGGAGCACCCGGAGGAAACCCACGCCGACACAGGGAGAACACACCACACTCCTCATAGACAGTCACCCGGAGGAAACCCATGCAGACACAGGGAGAACACACCACACTCCTCATAGACAGTCACCCGGAGGAAACCCACGCAGACACAGAGAGAACACACCACACTCCTCACAGACAGTCACCCGGAGGAAACCCACGCAGACACAGGGAGAACACACCACACTCCTCACAGACAGTCACCCGGAGGAAACCCACGCAGACACAGAGAGAACATGGAAACTCCACCCAGATGTAACTTGAACCCAAAGTCAAAATGCAGCCATGATGTAAAATGACATAAATATTAACATTTATAAAGCATCTATAAAATCTTATTCCAACCTGCCTCAGCTGAGTTACTCTTCCCAGTGTGAGATTAACTGCAGCAGGTGTTCTGACGAGTGATGCTTGTTGGAAACGCCTTCATGGTGCTTTATGAATGTTGTATCAACTTATGACAGGGTAATGAAGGGGTCATAGAGGCTCATGAAGGATGTGGTTTGGCTTTTGTGGGTTTTTTGCCTTTTTCCAGGCTGCCACTGTGAATGAGAAGCTGGTCTTAATGAGTTTCCTGGTGAAATAAAAGTTAAATAAATAAAATTAAGGTTCGGTTTTGGCAAGAATAGATTTTGTAATGAGATGTAGCACAGGATTCAGAACAATAAATTCAGAAAGTCCCAGTTCAGTGTGTGTGTGTGTGTGTGTGTTCAAGTGTGTGTAATGTTGCATACCAGTCTAAACACTGCTGAGCACACACACACACACACACACACACAGAGAGAGAGAGAGAGATAGAAAGAGAGAGAGAGTGTGAGAGAGAAAGACAGAAATACACCCACCCATGGTGATTTTGTGTGTGTGTGTGTGTGTGTAAGCAGCTGCATAATTATAGATTGACTCTGATGATGAATGGCTCTGCCTCTCGAGTGCAGCACTGGACCTACCCTCCAAGTGTCACTTAGATTCAAGGCAGCTGATTGGCTGGAGGGGGTAATACTCATTTTTGCTTAGTTCATGGAGACCATCATATTTACTCTTAATTTTTCAATCCCACCTTTACATCTTCATCCTGGCCATAATGGTGGCCTCTTTTATCCCATTCAGGCACGCACACACACACACACACACACACACACCAAGTCGAATAAATGCTTTGGTAAATGAGATGGGACCCATGCTGTGCTCTCTCTCTCTCTCTCTCTCTCTCTCTCTCTCTCTCTCTCTCTCTCTCTCTCTCTCTCTCTCTCTTGCCCCTCTCTCTCTCTCTCTCCTGCTTTGGGCTGAAAGTCATTCACTCTTGTAGATAACAGACCGCATGACCATCCTAATGTCCTCCTACCAGTCTTTATTTTTATCTGCAGCCGTTAGGGTGGTGTATAATTGCCCTTATCCTCAGATGAACACGTGCAACAGAGCCGGGGGGCTTTGATGGTGGTATAAACAGTCACCAGGGGCACTCTGGGAAATGCCTCGTGTGTCAGATCTTCTGGGATCATACCGGATTATGAGATAACTCATGATAACCGAGACATCGTAAAAACGGAACAACTTAGATCTTAATCTGAGCTAATGCCGACCGTAGAGGGTCTGTATAGATCAGAAGATCAGTCACAGTCATCAGAGTTACGTCCACATCACACATCGCCACTAAGGGAGAATAACAAATTAGAGCTGCTTTGACAGATGGCTGCTTAACCCACATTAAAGCTGATGAACAAAGGCTGCGATCACACTGTGTCATTGTGTTGCCGGTGACACACTCAAATGGCTGCTTTCATTGTCTTTGTCGAGTACACAGGCTCACAAGGGTTAAACCTGGGTTATCTGGGTTCGAGATGTTTTGGGTGGGGTGGTAGGTGGGTGACTACCCCAGTGACCCTCAGTGGGCAGTCTAGACCTAAATGTATTGGGTCCCACATTGCTAAGGCCTTTCTGAGGTGCTTGCGTAATTGTTAGACATTGTTTGAATCATTTTAATCATGTCTTTTCTTTTATTGTTTTTATTTCTTGTGTTTTACTTGTTTTATTGTTCATTTTGATTCTGTAAAGCACTTTGAATTGCGATTGTGTTGGAAAGGCGTTGTACAAATAAACTTGCCTTTTCTAAACACGAGCACAGTCATCTTGCCGCCTTCTGAAAAAGGCTTTTGTCATGAATCGGATCAGGAAGAACCGAATCTAAAGAGTCGAGTCAATTGAGTCGACTCTTTTGCGAACGACACGTTCACTAGAGGAGAGTGAGTGAGAGAGACGCTGATGTGCCACGACCCAGTTTAGAGACACAGAAACACCGGCTCTCCTGTGAGGCTGTCGCGAGAGAGAGAAGACATCCCCTTGTCGTTTCTGGACAACTCCGCTTTTCTACTGAAGAAGACGAGGAGAGAAACAGAGAGAGAGAGAGATAGAGAGAGAAACACCAGTCCAGCTGAGATGTGTCAGTCAGAGGACGAAGTAACGTTAACGTTATGGTCGCCAAAGCTCTTCTAGTCACTCAGCTGGACGCTGTTTTGATTTGTTGTTTGAGCTTTTTAACCAACGTAGGCTTATAATTTAACAAATGACAACTTTCACGTAGATTAAAACTGTACATGAGCACAACAGAAACGCGTCTGGGGTCTTGGGAATTTAAGCCGGGATCATGTGGACACCGACGGAGGACGAGAAGCTCGGAGTCGGTGAGGGAGTTTTTATTTTTGCACGTTTTTGCGCTTGAATCCTATTAGCGGTATCTGGGTTGCGTTTTATGGCGTTATCTAATAAAAACAGAGGCGTGGGGCAGCGTAGAGACTACGTTGAGAGCTCAAAATTGGTAGGTTGGTAAATAAAGGGCATTAGAATATGTGAGCACCAACAGTGTTGTTGCAGTGAGTGCACAAGTATATGTAATTGTGACAAACATAGTGATATCAATAATAAGGGGCTACTTGTGAACGCAGGGTAAGGATTAAGATGGCTGTCGTGTTTTTAACACTGCTGTCATGAGATGAAGAAGGTCTGAGAAAAGTGTGCTGACCACTGAATCCTAATGTGACGTTAGTGTGGTCTGTGTGATGTTGTCATGATTTTAAGTAGTGCTTTTGACCGCCAGGGGGCGTCTAATATAATGAGCCAGCTTTCCAACAGGTGCATATAAGACAGAAATGCAGCAGAAACTGAAGAGAGGACCATTGTTTTGGTCACTTCATTGCAGGAGACATTCGCAGTAGAGGCAGTGTGACCCACACAGTCTATAGCATTGAGCATTTCCCAGCAGCCCTGAGCTGAATTTTAAAGACGGCATGCATTTACCACATCATGACGCAGGGCATGTTAAACAGCAGCATCAGCATCCCCCCCACTGCTCGGGGAGAAGATGTTAATGTGGAGGCTTTTGGAAATGTTTTCTGGGTTTGTTGGATGCTTGTTAGAATTGTGTTGGCTTTGCATGTGTATACATCTCTGTGTCACAGGAGCAGACACTCACAGGCTCTACATATTGAACGTAAACAAGGCAATACTTGTACATTAAACAACAGCAAATGCTCAGCCGAGCAGAAGGTAATACAGTACATATAACACACAGCTAGTTGTGGGGGCCCATGCGCATATCTGATACACAGCAGTATACAGATTTCTAATATATGACATGCTGGAGGTGCTGAACACTTATTGCAGCCATTAAATATTAAATAAACATACTGTTGTACTTGTAGGTGCTCTGTATTTACAATCCCCATTTCCAGAAAAGTTAGCACACTGTGTAAAATGTAAATAAACACACAATGCAAGGATGTGTAAACAGATCAAACCCTGTATTTAATTGAAAATGGGATAAAGACGTTACAAAATATTTGAAACAAAGTATGAGGAGTTTTTTAGAATAATGAGAGCTTTTGTGAGTCAGAGGCAGGTGTCCACAGGAGTCAGGAGCCAGCGTTCACTGTTCAGACCGAATTATTTCAGTCATCATTGTCAGCACTGGCACAATAACCTAATTATACAACTAAGCGCCCCCTGAGAACCTGTGGTTACATCATCACAGAGGAAACAAATAGCTGGGTTACATCACGCTCTTTCAAGTTCCAGCGGAGCACGGCTCGGCGTCGTCTTCTGCTGAGTCATGAGACAAGATGGCAGTCATCACATCTGTACTTGGCACAATTAGAGTGTGTATTTTGAGCAAAAGTCCAAATGTGATGCGCAGTTGGAGTCACAGGTGCTGACACACACGAGCAAAGCCACTCAAAAAACCTGATGACGCTGGACTGACGCGCTGGATTCAGCAAAAGCAAGACCTTGTATACAGCCTACCAACACGCACACTGTGAAACAAGACCACCCGCTGAGTTTGTGATCTGCCTCCGTCTGAAAACATGGGATGAAACCAGTCGTTTTGAATTTGTGCTGCATCTTACATTGATAGCAGTTATTTCAGTATTTCCCACTCCTTCCTCTGAGTCTGTCCAGTCACAGTTGAGAGTGAGGGTTCAAAGACAAGGTTAAGCTCAACAAAACAGACACAACGAGCGCTGAGAAGTGAAAGCACTGGGTAAAAACAGAGAAAACGAGAACGGAGAAGAAAGAGAACTGAGCGAAAACAGCTAAAAACCAGAGCTTCTGCTCCTCGCTCCTCACTGCTGTGCGCTCGGGGTCGGGGTGAACAGCGAGCGGCTCATTATCATTTAAAGGAACAGGTGCTGAAAGCGGGCGTTCTGAACAGGGCTGTTTACACAGGGGGAGAACACTGCTGTGGGGTTTGGACCAAAGCAGGTCACAGACGCTTCATTAAGAACCAGAAATGTGTTCCACTGTGGAGACGAGGGTGAACATGTCCTCATTTAGGGTCCAGTTAAATCAGCCATGTTCGGTAATAATTATATCAGATCTGTTTGGTCTCAGCTGCAGATAAGGGCCCTGTAAGACATCCATTATTTGACTAAAACACATTCTTTGTCTTTGAGAGAGGGTTAGACTTTAGTCTTTTGAACAACTTTAGAGTTTTTCTTTATTGAAGTTTTCCAGTGCGTCAGAACAAGAGTTTCCACCAGAGCCCTCCAGCGTAAAGTGGACGTAGTTGTTATTCAGGAGGGTGGCACGCCGTGCTTTGCATCTCTGCAACAACTTGCTGAAGTGAACAACGCCAATCTGGCAACATGTCCGGCTCCATCAGCAGCGGTTGTTATGGCGATGCTGGAATCCTCCGCAGGCCTGGCCTCTGCCTCACAGCGGTTGCCATAACAACAGCGGAACTCTCCATCAGAATCCCTCAGTGCTCCGGACCCTTCATCTGGGACAAGGCTGTGTCTCCCTTCTCACTGAAACCAGTCAACACTAACCCCCTGAAACTTTAGACCTCGAAAAAATCCCAGTATCCTTTCTTACGACAAGGACCCGAATTCACAAAAGCCTTACTAAGAAAAAGCCTACGAAGGATCCTTAGATAAACAATATACAATTCATAAGAACGTTCTTAAAGCTAATTCTGCAAAGTCTGAGGAAGTTTATGAATGCCACTGGATGCATTACAAAAAAAAAACAACCCCCAATTTTAATCTTGTTAAATTAGACACTATTTTTAAGAAGATATTTGAAGAATAACTTTTTATCTTAATTTTTGCGTTAAGTATGAAGTTAAGAAACAAATCTCATTCTAAAAGAATTCCTTTCCTTACACACTTTGTGAATCAGGTTTAAAAAGGCAGTAAGTTTCACAGAAAAGAACTGTAAAAAGAGCGTGCGGCTCATAAGCAAGGTGTATTTGTAATCATTAGAGCTGTGGATGACGATGTAAACGTACACAGATGTGTGCATAAGTCAGAACCTAAATCTCCTGACCAATCAGAAATGAGGAGCTGCTGTGCCCTTAAGGGAAGTGGGTTTGGGACGGGAAGGTCACTGGTTCAGTCCCCTCCATCAGCAGGGAACAGCACTGTCTCCTCCCTCAACATCCATGGATGAGGTGCCCCTGGGCAAGGCTTCTACCCCCAACTGCTCTCGGTGTGCATATGTTCACTAATAGTGCACTAGTGAGTGTGTGTGTGTGTTTTCACTGCCATGGATGGGTTGGCAATATGTTTTAATAGCATTCATGGATGAGTCTCTCTTCATCCATTTTTTTAATGACTAAGCGCTGCCGCTGAGGGCCAGAGTGCACACTTCTATTGATTATAACGAGAGCATCCTGCTTTTCACAGTGATGCTCACTCAGGTTGCATGCACATTATGACGCAGTGATGGTCCTCTGTGATTTATGGACTTAGTAAACATCTGTTTGCCAATTCATGGTCATTTACACAGGGGGTAGTACTAGCTCCAGAGCCATGCTTAAAAATTCATCAGTTCTCAGGAGATGCTCACATTTCATCACATTGCAACGTCGGAACAACCTGGGGTACAGTGACCTTGGCTGGACAACCCCACCATCCTTCACTGGACGTGAAGCTTCAGACAGTCACATCCAAAAACATCTGACAAGGAAAAGTGAAAGTGGATAAAAGTTCTGTGACCTGCTTTGGTCCAAACCCCACAGCAGTGTTCTCCCCTTGTGTAAACAGCCCTGTTCAGAATGCCCTGTTCCTTTAAATGATAATGAGCCGCTCGCTGTTCACCCCGACCCCGAGTGTACAGCAGTGAGGAGCGAGGAGCAGAAGCTCTGGTTTTTAACCGTTTTTGCTCAGTTCTCTTTCTTCTCGGTTTTCGTGTTCTCTGTTTTTACCCAATTCTTTTATTTCTCCTATTCTTTTATTAAGACTCTTTCTGAGTCTGCTTTGCTGTTCTACTGGTCTCTACCCGTCTCTACTGTTCTCTAATGGTCTATATTGGTCTCTACTGGTCTCTAATGGTCTCTATTGGTCTCTAATGGTCTCTAATGGTCTCTACCCATCTCTACTGGTCTCTACTGGTCTCTACTGGTCTCTAATGGTCTCTACTGTTCTCTATTGGTCTCTACTGGTCTCTTATGGTCTCTATTGGTCTCTATTATTCTCTACTGGTGTCCACTCTTAACTTTGTCTGTCTGCACTCATGTAAACACAGGCCCAGCGCTGTGATTGGACAGACTCAGATGAAGGGGCGGGGCAATACTAAAGCCTGCACTTGACATCAGGAGCTAAGTAAAGTGAGAAAAGATTTTGTCTTGTTTCACCATGTGGGAGTTGGTGGGCTTCGGATCTCCAAATTAAAATGCACGTGCACCGAACAACAAAGCATGAAGCATCTTATCAGACAGATCAGGAGGGCTTTGAAGGGAGGCCTGCTGTAATTACCTTCAGCTAGAGTGTAAATTAACCTTCCCAGCTGAGGAAGGAAGGATCAGAACTGAGATGTGGCACGTGGTTGGTGCTAGGGATCACAGGGGTCTGCTGAGATGCAGTCTTGCCGATAAACGGTTCAGGTCTGGGATTTCTCATGCAGAGTCTTCACAGCAGCATCCGTCTATATTCCGGTAATTTCAGGAAGCAGTGAAAGCAATTGATGCCACATTTGAGACACAGTCAGGACCTTGGACAGTACCGTGGGGACTTTCTGTCCTCCAAAGGCCAGCTTGCTTCCGATCTCTCACCTCTGCTCGATTATCTCATTAATCAAGTGTAATTAGCAACAGCTCCTCCTCCGTAGAGTGGGATAAAGACTCAAAAACTCATATACAAAGGAAGCAATAGCGTTAAACTTACATTTTCAGTGCCTAGCATTAGCATGATTTTGTAAATATGTGGCGAAACAATTGCTCATTCGCAGAGGAATCAACACATCTGGCAGGTCGTATTCCTGAGCTTTAGTGGCGCTGATGAACATCCAACTGACCCAAATCAGGGCATATCCGCTTGCCTCGAGAGGTAATAAGGGATGAGCAACTCTATATTAGGCCAGAAAAGGCATGCCCTCTTCTGTCCTTGACCAGCTTGCCATCCACAAACTGCAGAAGTCTTATCCTTGGCAGCACAGATGAGCAAGCACCCCTGGTCAAATTAGACCCGAGGTATTCTGCCGAGACACAGCCACAGCACATCGTCTTACGGCGCTGTCACTTAGCATCATTTCCCGGCCGTCTGAGCTCAGACCACTTTGACGTTTGTGAAAAGAGCTCCTCTAAAGTGGCGGGGCTAGAGCTGCCATTGTACGCAAGAAAACAACGACGAGGCAATGCTTTGCTCCCAGCAAGTCAATCTTTCATAAGAGCGGAGGGTTTGCATTCCAAGGCAGCAGGAGGAGGTAACTCATGGATGCTCTCCAAAAGCGCTCCCAAGTTCCTGGCGCAGCACTGAAAAACAGCCATTCTCCCTGCCCCCTTAGTGAATGGTGCTTTGTGATGGAATGGGGCTCTGAGAATACAGCGCAGGGCTCCAGCCTTCAGACTGCATCGAGTTCCCATCACTGACCGCGTTTTACCTCAGCAGCCGGATTTATTTCTCCCTGTGAAAGCTATTTTAGAGCAGTGCTGTTTCAGTTTTAAAGCCAGGACTCGGGTCTTTGGAAACTGAGACTTAATCGCTGTGATATAGTTGTTAGCACAGAATAGCAGTTGGTGATTTAACCTAGAGATATGAAGTGTGATCTAATAGTGAATGCTACAAAGGACTGGCAAGGATCTCATTTGATTCTGCAGTCTGCTACAGATTCCTTGCTACATTATGTGTTTGTTTGTGTTTGTGCTACATTATGTGTTTGCATGCACTGAGCACGGTGACCTTAAGCTCATGTGCAGCTGCTCCTGAGCATCCCACCCCATGAAGCTTTCTGTGCAGATTCTGATGTGTTTACAGACACGTTGAGATCAGGGACTCTCGAATAAATACCAGACACAAGCATAATGCATAATGTGGAGCTTAATTTGGGAGTGTGGCCAGATCTGTACCAGTAAATTACAGTGTACAGTAGAGCCTCTGAGAGTCTGTTTGTCTTCACAGGCGTAACAGAAAGCATTGACTCACCGAGCCGAGTAGAGGCTACTGTGGCACCTAATTAGCCTCTGGTCCACTGCAGGGCAGAACAGTTCTAGTAGCGTTTCCACCTTTCCACATGGACACAGCATCGACGTGAATGCTGACAAACTCTGGGTCAGCTTAATGGTGTAGGGTTTCGCTGATTGGTTCCATAATTGTGACGCTCCATTGACATCACAGCAGTTTTCCTACCCTTCTCCGTAATTTACATAGTGCAGTTTCTGGAGGCTGGAGTAGCAATGACAGAGGCTCTGTTCTCCATATTACAGCATCACAGTGAAGCAGTAAGGTATAAATACTACCTAGCGGTGGCACGGTGGCCCAGCAGATTAGTGTCGCAGTCACACAGCTCCAGGGGCCTGGAGGTTGTGGGTTCAATTCCCGCTCCGGGTGACTGTCTGTGAGGAGTTGGTGTGTTCTCCCTGTGTCTGCGTGGGTTTCCTCCGGGTGACTGTCTGTGAGGAGTGTGGTGTGTTCTCCCTCTGTCTGTGTGGGTTTCCTCCGGGTGACTGTCTGTGAGGAGTGTGGTGTGTTCTCCCTGTGTCTGTGTGGGTTTCCTCCGGGTGACTGTCTGTGAGGAGTGTGGTGTGTTCTCCCTGTGTCTGTGTGGGTTTCCTCCGGGTGACTGTCTGTGAGGAGTGTGGTGTGTTCTCCCTGTGTCTGTGTGGGTTTCCTCCGGGTGACTGTCTGTGAGGAGTGTGGTGTGTTCTCCCTGTGTCTGTGTGGGTTTCCTCCGGGTGACTGTCTGTGAGGAGTTGGTGTGTTCTCCCTGTGTCTGCGTGGGTTTCCTCCAGGTGACTGTCTGTGAGGAGTGTGGTGTGTTCTCCCTGTGTCTGTGTGGGTTTCCTCCGGGTGACTGTCTGTGAGGAGTGTGGTGTGTTCTCCCTGTGTCTGTGTGGGTTTCCTCCGGGTGACTGTCTGTGAGGAGTGTGGTGTGTTCTCCCTGTATCTGTGTGGGTTTCCTCCGGGTGACTGTCTGTGAGGAGTGTGGTGTGTTCTCCCTGTGTCTGTGTGGGTTTCCTCCGGGTGACTGTCTGTGAGGAGTGTGGTGTGTTCTCCCTGTGTCTGTGTGGGTTTCCTCCGGGTGACTGTCTGTGAGGAGTTGGTGTGTTCTCCCTGTGTCTGCGTGGGTTTCCTCCAGGTGACTGTCTGTGAGGAGTGTGGTGTGTTCTCCCTGTGTCTGCGTGGGTTTCCTCTGGGTGACTGTCTGTGAGGAGTGTGGTGTGTTCTCCCTGTGTCTGCGTGGGTTTCCTCCGGGTGACTGTCTGTGAGGAGTGTGGTGTGTTCTCCCTGTGTCCGCGTGGGTTTCCTCCGGGTGCTCCGGTTTCCTCCCACAGTCCAAAAACACACATTGGTAGGTGGATTAAGGGTTACAGATAATGAATGAATGAGAAGATGTCTCCTCACTCTTTTCTGCTCTAGTCTGATGTGTTTACGAAGCCCTAATAAATAAGTGAAAAAAAAACTGTCTTGGTCCTCTACGCTAGGCTTCCTCTCTCTGTTCACAGCAGAGGCATGTGGAGTTTTTTAGACAACGGAGAGAACTTCAAATGTTGAGAAGCATGAACTGAAATGAGGATATTGCTCTATTCCTGACGCATAGGTGGGTGATATTTACTTATTTTTGCTGTTTAGAAACACTTAAGGTGGGAGACGGCTAACTGCATTAACGACAGTGCTACAAAACTAAACTCAAATTACTGATTCGTTTCTTTTTTTCCCCTCAAACACAACATTCCACCTTAAATGACACTTCTGTGAGTGCCCACAGTCCTAGACATTTTCTTTAAATGAACATAACAATTTGAAAACAACTAATGCACACAATGCACTGACCTCTGTGCGAAGAGTTAATTGTTTTTTTTGACCCAAAAGTTTTTGCTTGAACTAATGGTGGCGAGGGTGTATTTTAGTTTGCCACACGGCCAAATGAACCCCAGTGGGCCCTGTACTGTGCACCCAGAATAGAACTCAGGAGTCAGCTGTTAAAACAAGGCACTTTTTGTCTGTGGAGAGGCGACTCTGGCCTCTACCTATTGATTGGTCCCAAATTACTTTGTTAATGGCTGTGTAAGCAGAGTTGTGCCTGGGTTTGGTGTGTTGGTGCGAGCCGAGTTTGGGTCCCTACAGGCGCCACTAACAATGTACAGTCCTCTGATTGTACTTTAATAAAAGCTGCTGAGATGGTGGTGGAGTTTAAATATCTTCATTATCCAAAGAAAAACATGTATCTCCAAAATAGCACTTTTACAGGAGAAGGAACAAACCTTGACTTTCAATGGAATGCAATGTGATAAGATTTAATTCCAAAGTAAAAGTCATTTTGGAGCGTTTCTATTGGTCCGTTTTCCTGAATTTCTCACACAGCTGCTGTGTTTAAATGATGGTCTAAGGACATGTTCTCAATGATCTGAAATTCGTCTTTAAAGCACTTCTATTATAACACATTACCCACATGTTTTATATCAAAACATTCAGAACAATCTCAGCGCTCTCATTAAGAGAGGCCCATGTGACCTACAGCATTTTATGACGAGATAATCTGTCTCTAACCCTGAAAAACCCTGAATCCGATTTTAGAAAATCTTTATATTTCTTGTGAAAACATCCCTTTCCTCATGTGGATGAATTGTTTTTGTGATTGAAATAGTTTTATCAGAGTCTTAAAAACAAGTGAATCCACCAGTTAGAGACGGCGAGAGGGAGAGGAGGCGTGTCTAAGGCGTGTCTAAGGTGTGTCTACAGTATCGCGTACAGTCATGAAAACATGTGATCGATAGAGCAGATTCTGCACATTAACAGAGTGTTTGAACTGTATTTCTGCGCTGTGCTATCGCTAAAGTATTAATAGAAACATCGTGAATGGTCGTTGATGCGCCGTTCTTCGCCCCCGGAGGGTTACACTAAAAATGGAGATACTTTTGTTTCCTCGGAAAGTGATAATATACACTGTAAAAAATTATTGTACATTTTACAGTAAAATACTGGCAGCAAATTTCCCAACCATTTACTGTATTTTTACAGGAACACTATTTATTTCAAATTTACAGCATATTACTGTAATTGAATAATACAATAATTTACTGTAAATACGGTGATTTACAGTAAAATACTGGCAGCAGACTCGCTGTAAATTTACAGCAGTTTTTTACAGTGTATGTCAGAAATAAACAAAGGAATAGCTCTGTAATCGTGGGTTCATTGTAATGTGTAGTCCTTATGTAAAATGTAGGAGCACTGGTTAATCAGACCAACAAGCCATGAAACTGGTGACGTAACTTCACAGGATATTCACTGGTGAGGTACAGGTATGACTTATTGATTTATAGGGGATTATTACCCACAAATACCACAGAAACTGGCGCTGGTGTTTTATGAAGAGTCTTGCAGGCCTCGCCTCTGAGAGAAACAATGAGCACACACCACTGTAATCAAAGGGATGACTTTTAAGGAGACGATTAGTGTCTCCCCTCCCTCTAAAAGTCCCCTGTTAGAACGTAAAGGTGGATCTATGTGCTCTGGCCTTTTCCATTGATCTCTGCGCTTGGTTTTGGGTCTTAATAAGGTCATATTTTCCTTGATTGGAGCTCGGTGCAGTTCTCCGGGAGCGTGAAGCTGGTCGGCGGTGTTCCATTGTCAAGCTGCACTTCAGGTTTGGAACTGGAACAAAAGCTAATTATAGTTTTTACTCACAATGTGGCTCTAAAGTCTCTTAAAAGGCCCACACATGTACCTGCTGAGCCTGGATAGATACAGCAAGCTGTGCCCCTTCGTCACCCGCTGGGACTTAATCCACTGTGACTTTGTAAAAATACTCAGACCATGATTGAGTACTGATTATTTTTTAGTAATTGAATAAAAAATGCCTTAAAGAAACATGATTCTTCTGAGCTAACTTCATTCATTCATTTGTTCATTCATTCATTCATTTTCTGTGGTCACAATTGGTCCAGTCACTGTCCCGTCACCTTTCTCTGTTCTGTGGTGACCACAGACTCATGTCTAGCTACTCCACTGTCCCAGAAAGTGTCCCTCTCTGTTGTCAGAGCTTGGATAAGGAGATTATACTGTGGCTGTGCAGTGAAACACCTTAAAGAAGCCGAACTGACCACAGCTTTGTGTGGACACTTGTGGACAGGGGATAAGGAGCTAAATCTACCTTCGTGACTCTCTGGGATCATTACTGAGAGCAAAGCTGTGGAATGGAGTATTTTGTAACATAGAGAGGGCAATTCACGGCATAAAAACAGTCATAAATAATAAACAAGCGGCTCACGTGCCTCTTTATTCTCATCTCCCTTCTGTCTTGTGTCTCTTTCTTATTCTCCAGTCTGTCCTCTGCGTCGTGTTCCTTTTCAAGCTGTCCCTGCTCCTCTCTCTCTTCCTCTCTCTCTCTCTCTCTCTCTCTCTCTCTCTCTCTCTCTCTCTCTCTCTCTCTCTCTCTCTTCCTCCCTCCCTCCCTCTCTCTCTCTCTCTCTCTCTCTCTTCCTCCCTCTCTCTCTCTCTCTCTCTCTCTCATTCTCTCTCTCTCTCTCTCTCTCTATATATATATATATATATATCTTCCTCTCTGTCTCTCTTCCTCTCTCTCTCTCGCCCTCTCTTCCTCTCTCTCTCTTCCTCTCTCTCTCTCTCTCTTCCTCTCTCCCTCTCTCTCCCCCTCTCTCTCTCTCTCTCTCTCTCTCTCTCTCTCTCTCTCTCTCTTTCTCCATTTCTACTGAAGGGCAATTACGCTGCCCTGATTTCCTCCCCTCCGCTAATGGAGCTGTGCCGTGACATTAAAAGGTATAAATATTTAAGTCTGATTTGCCGTGCACGATGTTAATGTGCAGTTATTATAAGGTTTGCCTGAGATTTTTGGGCATGCATCATTTCTCTGCTGCAGTAATGGCAGTGTTAAGTCATTGAGAATCTCCCTCTCTCTCTCTCTCTCTCTCTCTCCAACCCCCACACACACACCCCACACACACTTTAATGCACATGGTCTTTCCTGTTTTTTCTGCTTCTGAAGTCTGCCTCTGACGCAACTCTACATAGCGTCACTCTCCTCTCGGTCTGTTTATCATTCTCTGACATCATTTGAGAATAATAGCTCTGTTTTTTACCATAATTTAAAGCTTTAGTGCAGATACTGTACACGCTGTGGGACAGAACGCTGAACCGGTGAAGGCTGTTAGTAGCTGTGATAGATCGTGTTTGCCTTAGTGCCTTGTATTAGGTGGACATTGACCGTTTATGACGTTTCAATCGCAGAAGTAGAGAGGATGGAACGGGTTATGAACAAGGCCATGAGGTAGTGGCTAGGGGGTGCCGCGGTGGTTAATAGCATGGCTTGGTGTGGGAGAGAGTTCCGCTGATCGGATCAGAAACGGCCACAGGGACCGTGGTGTCGAGGTGTAGGATTCAGCAGGAACTTTGTGGCTGCAGGTAGGAATCTTGTGTATGATTGTCATAAAAAAAGAAACATTAAAAATTAAAAATAGTCCATGATTTCCCTGAAAATGACAGAAGCTTGTGTGGCGTGGTGGTCCTCCAGGGGATGTTTGCTGACACACAGCTGCAGGGGCTCGGGTCCTGGGTGGGATCCTCTCCTCATGTCACTGTCTGTGAGGAATACATTGTGTTCTCTCTGTGTCTGTGTGGGTTTCTTCAGAGTGCTTTAGTTTCCTCTCACAGTCCAAACACATGCAGTGGCTTTGTGAAAGTGTCTACAGGTGTGAGTGTGTTAGTGACTGGTGTGTGTGTGTGTGAGAGTGACTGGGTGTGTGTGAGAGTGACTGGGTGAGTGTGAGAGTGACTGGGTGAGTGTGAGAGTGACTGGGTGAGTGTGTGAGTGACTGGGTGAGTGTGTGAGTGACTGGGTGAGTGTGTGAGTGACTGGGTGAGTGTGAGAGTGACTGGGTGAGTGTGAGAGTGACTGGGTGAGTGTGTGAGTGACTGGGTGAGTGTGTGAGTGACTGGGTGAGTGTGTGAGTGACTGGGTGAGTGTGTGAGTGACTGGGTGAGTGTGTGAGAGTGACTGGGTGAGTGTGAGAGTGACTGGGTGAGTGTGAGAGTGACTGGGTGAGTGTGAGAGTGACTGGGTGAGTGTGAGAGTGACTGGGTGAGTGTGTGAGTGACTGGGTGAGTGTGAGAGTGACTGGGTGAGTGTGAGAGTGACTGGGTGAGTGTGTAATTGACTGGGTGAGTGTGTGAGTGACTGAGTGAGTGTGTGAGTGACTGAGTGAGTTTGTGAAAGTGTCCACAGGTGTGAGTGTGTTAGTGACTGGGTGTGAGTGAGTGTGTGACTGAGTGAGTGTGTGAGTGACTGAGTGAGTGTGTGAGTGACTGGGTGAGTGTGTGTGAGAGTGTTTGAGTGACTGAGTGAGTGTGTGAGTGACTGGGTGAGTGTGTGTGAGAGTGTTTGAGTGACTGGGTGAGTGTGTGAGTGACTGAGTGAGTGTGTGAGTGACTGGGTGAGTGTGTGAGTGACTGGGTGAGTGTGTGAGTGACTGGGTGAGTGTGTGAGAGAGTGTTTGAGTGACTGGGTGAGTGTGTGAGTGACTGGGTGTCTGTGCGAGAGTGTGTTAGTGACTGGGTGAGTGTGTGTTAGTGACTGGGTGAGTGTGTGTTAGTGACTGGGTGATTGTGTGAGAGTGACTGGGTGTGTGTGAGAGTGACTGGGTGTGTGTGAGAGTGACTGGGTGTGTGTGTGAGTGACTGAGTGAGTGTGTGAGTGACTGGTGTGAGTGTGTGTTAGTGACTGGTGTGAGTGACTGGGTGTGTGTGTGAGTGACTGGGTGTGTGTGTGAGTGACTGGGTGTGTGTGTGAGTGACTGGGTGTGTGTCTGAGTGACTGAGTGAGTGTGTGAGTGACTGAGTGAGTGTGTGAGTGACTGGTGTGAGTGTGTTAGTGACTGGTGTGAGTGTGAGAGTGACTGAGTGTGTGTGAGAGTGACTGGGTGTGTATGAGAGTGACTGGGTGAGTGTGTGAAAGTGTCCACAGATGTGAGTGTGTGAGTGACTGGGTGAGTGTGTGAGTGACTGAGTGAGTGTGAGTGACTGGGTGAGTGTGTGAGTGACTGGGTGAGTGTGTGATTGACTGGGTGTGTGTGTGAGTGACTGGTGTGAGTGTGTTAGTGACTGGTGTGAGTGTGTTAGTGACTGGTGTGAGTGTGTTAGTGACTGGTGTGAGTGTGAGAGTGACTGGGTGTGTGTGAGAGTGACTGGGTGAGTGTGTGAGTGACTGAATTAGTGTGTGAGTGACTGAGTGAGTGTGTGAGTGACTGGGTGAGTGTGTGAGTGACTGAATTAGTGTGTGAGTGACTGAGTGAGTGTGTGAGTGACTGGGTGAGTGTGTGAAAGTGTCCACAGGTGTGAGTGTGTTAGTGACTGGGTGTGTGTGTGAGTGACTGAGTGAGTGTGTGAGTGACTGAGTGAGTGTGTGAGTGACTGGGTGAGTGTGTGAAAGTGTCCACAGGTGTGAGTGTGTTAGTGACTGGGTGAGTATGTGAGTGACTGAGTGAGTTTGTGAGTGACTGGGTGAGTGTGTGAGTGACTGGGTGAGTGTGTGAAAGTGTCCACAGGTGTGAGTGTGTGAGTGACTGGGTGAGTGTGTGAGTGACTGGGTGAGTGTGTGAGTGACTGAATTAGTGTGTGAGTGACTGAGTGAGTGTGTGAGTGACTGGGTGAGTGTGTGAAAGTGTCCACAGGTGTGAGTGTGTTAGTGACTGGGTGTGTGTGTGAGTGACTGAGTGAGTGTGTGAGTGACTGAGTGAGTGTGTGAGTGACTGGGTGAGTGTGTGAAAGTGTCCACAGGTGTGAGTGTGTTAGTGACTGGGTGAGTATGTGAGTGACTGAGTGAGTTTGTGAGTGACTGGGTGAGTGTGTGAGTGACTGGGTGAGTGTGTGAGTGACTGGGTGAGTGTGCGAGAGTGTGTGAGTGACTGAGTGAGTGTGTGAGTGACTGGGTGAGTGTATGAGTGACTGGGTGAGTGTGTGTGAGAGTGTTTGCATGACTGGGTGAATGTGTGAGTGACTGAGGGAGTGTGTGAGTGACTGTGAGTGTGTCAGTCACTGGGTGATTGTGTGTGAGAGTGTTTGAGTGACTGGTTGAGTGTGAGAGTGACTGAGTGAGTGTGTGAGTGACTGGGTGAGTGTGTGTGAGAGTGTTTGAGTGACTGGGTGAGTGTGTGAGTGACTGGGTGTCTGTGCGAGAGTGTTTGAGTGACTGGGTGAGTGTGTGAGTGACTGGGTGAGTGTGCGAGAGTGTGTGAGTGACTGAGTGAGTGTGTGAGTGACTGGGTGAGTGTGTGTGAGAGTGTTTGCATGACTGGGTGAATGTGTGAGTGACTGAGGGAGTGTGTGAGTGACTGTGAGTGTGTCAGTCACAGGGTGATTGTGTGTGAGAGTGTTTGAGTGACTGGTTGAGTGTGAGAGTGACTGGTTGAGTGTGAGAGTGACTGAGTGAGTGTGTGAGTGACTGGGTGAGTGTGTGTGAGAGTGTTTGAGTGACTGGGTGTCTGTGCGAGGGTGTGTGAGTGACTGGGTGAGTGTGTGAGTGACTGGGTGAGTGTGTGAGTGACTGGGTGAGTGTGTGAGTGACTGAGTGAATGTGTGAGTGACTGAGTGAATGTGTGAGTGACTGAGTGAGTGTGTGAATGACTGGGTGAGTGTGTGAAAGTGTCCACAGATGTGAGTGTGTGAGTGACTGGGTGAGTGTGTGAAAGTGTTCACAGATGTGAGTGTGTGAGTGACTGGTGAGTGTGAGTGAGTGACTGTGTGAGTGTATGAGTGACTGGGTGAGTGTGTGTGAGAGTGTTTGCGTGACTGGGTGAATGTGTGAGTGACTGAGGGAGTGTGTGAGTGACTGTAAGTGTGTCAGTCACCGGGTGATTGTGTGTGAGAGTGTTTGAGCGACTGGTTGAGTGTGGGAGTGACTGGGTGAGTGTGTGTGAGAGTGTTTGAGTGACTGGGTGAGTGTTTGAGTGACTGGGTGAGAGTGTGTTAGTGACTGGGTGAGTGTGTGAGTGACTGGGTGTGTGTGAGAGTGACTGGGTGTGTGTGAGAGTGACTGTGTGTGTGTGAGAGTGACTGGATGTGTGTGAGTGACTGGGTGTGTGTGTGAGTGGCTGGGTGTGTGTGTGAGTGACTGAGTGAGTGTGAGTGACTGAGTGAGTGTGTGAGTGACTGGTGTGTGTGTGTGAGTGACTGTTGTGATTGTGAGAGTGACTGGGTGTGTGTGAGAGTGACTGGGTGTGTGTGAGAGTGACTGGGTGAGTGTGTGAGTGACTGGGTGAGTGTGTGAATGTGTCCACAGGTGTGAGTGTGTTAGTGAATGGGTGTGTGTGTGAGTGACTGAGTGAGTGTGTGAGTGATTGAGTGAGTGTGTGAGTGACTGGGTGAGTGTGTGAGTGACTGGGTGAGTGTGCGAGAGTGTGTGTGTGACTGAGTGAGTGTGTGAGTGACTGAGTGAGTGTGTGAGTGACTGGGTGAGTGTGTGAAAGTGTCTACAGATGTGAGTGTGTGAGTGACTGGGTGAGTGTGTTAAAGTTCCCACAGATGTGAGTGACTGGGTGAGTGTGTGAAAGTGTCCACAGATGTGAGTGTGTGAGTGACTTGGTGAGTGTGTGAAAGTGTCCACAGATGTGAGTGTGTGAGTGACTGGGTGAGTGTGTGAGTGACTGGGTGAGTGTGTGAGTGACTGGGTGTGTGTGTGAGTGACTGGGTGTGTGTGTGAGTGACTGGGTGTGTGTGTGAGTGACTGAGTGAGTGTGTGAGTGACTGGTGTGAGTGTGTGAGTGACTGGTGTGAGTGTGTGAGTGACTGGTGTGAGTGTGTTAGTGACTGGTGTGAGTGTGTTAGTGACTGGCGTGAGTGTGTTAGTGACTGGCGTGAGTGTGTTAGTGACTGGCGTGAGTGTGAGAGTGACTGGGTGTGTGTGAGAGTGACTGGGTGTGTGTGAGAGTGACTGGGTGAGTGTGTGAACGTGTCCACAGATGTGAGTGTGTGAGTGACTGGGTGAGTGTGTGAGTGACTGAATTAGTGTGTGAGTGACTGAGTGAGTGTGTGAGTGACTGGGTGAGTGTGTGAAAGTGTCCACAGGTGTGAGTGTGTTAGTGACTGGGTGTGTGTGTGAGTGTGTGAGTGACTGAGTGAGTGTGTGAGTGACTGAGTGAGTGTGTGAGTGACTGGGTGAGTGTGTGAAAGTGTCCACAGGTGTGAGTGTGTTAGTGACTGGGTGAGTGTGTGAAAGTGTCCACAGATGTGAGTGACTGGGTGAGTGTATGAGTGACTGGGTGAGTGTGTGTGAAAGTGTTTGCGTGACTGGGTGAATGTGTGAGTGACTGAGGGACTGTGTGCGAGAGTGTTTGAGTGACTGGGTGAGTGTGTGAGTGACAGGGCGAGTGTGAAAGTGACTGGGTGAGTGTGTGTGAGTGACTGGGTGAGAGTGTGAGTGACTGGGTGAGAGTGTGAGTGACTGGGTGAGAGTGTGAGTGGCTGGTTGAGAGTGTGAGTGACTGGGTGAGAGTGTGAGTGGCTGGGTGAGTGTGTGTGAGTGGCTGGGTGAGAGTGTGAGTGGCTGGGTGAGTGTGTGTGAGTGACTGGGTGAGAGTGTGAGTGACTGGGTGAGTGTGTGTGAGTGGCTGGGTGAGAGTGTGAGTGACTGGGTGAGTGTGTGTGAGTGGCTGGTTGAGAGTGTGAGTGACTGGGTGAGAGTGTGAGTGGCTGGGTGAGTGTGTGTGAGTGGATGAGTGAGAGTGTGAGTAGCTGGGTGAGTGTGTGTGAGTGGCTGGGTGAGAGTGTGTACTATAAACTAGACTGTAGAAAGACAAGTCAAACAAACACCTGGGAACTAATTAAGACGTGACACTAGAAACGCAAAGGAAAGGTATCACATGACCAGGGAACAAGCAGGAAGCAGACACAACAGGGAACAGTCACATGACACGAGGAGCACAAACAAGAAACAATACAAAACAGAACAGAACACAAAACTAGGCGCGTTATAAGCAGCAGTGGTGATGTGTCCAGCTGCTTTCTGGGTTTATTTACCTGTTTAGGATGATGCTCACTCTGATTGGTCAGTGAATGTCTGCGTGTTGGCTGAGAAACAGTGGTTATGGAGTGGCTCGTTTTTGCCAAACCACGGTATGAGTTGTCCCTGGCAGACTGAGGAGTTCAGACTGATGTACAATGCTCAGCAACGACCGGCCCATGGCACCGTGGTCAATGCAAATTAATGAGGCCAAAGAACCAAAGGGAATTGCAATGTGGCGTCTAAATATGGACAGCCTTTTTTAACACATCCGTGCTTTAACCACCTTCTCAAATGTGCTGTTGGAGCCTCTCTTGAAGCCTCTGGTAATCTGCGCAGTGATGTCCCTCTGAATTCCTGCTCCACCTCCGCAGTCCGGCGGGGGGCTATAAATAGTGCTAATTATTAATTAATGGTAGTAAATTGCGTGTTGTGTGGCTGTGCTGGCTCGGATCTCCAGCCAGAAGCTGTTATTGCAGCTCCGTCATCTCCGTCAGCGATGGGAATGCTTATGCTCCATAAAATGAGTGTAGTTCTGATGGGAAAACCTTCAAATCTATGAAACCTCTCGCTGGATCACAGCATTCACACCCCTCACTTTTATGCCACAGGTTTGAGTGGAGCTCCATAACTCTGTTATACCCATCGAGTGAACACTTGGCATTGAGCACAGTGACCTTAGACTCATGTGTAGCTACTCTAGTGTCCTACTGTTTGGTCAAACCTTGGCTCTGGAGATCCATAACATAACAATGATCAATTAGTAAGCAGTTTGAAGCAGATATTTCTTTGTTTTCCTGAGTCATAAATGTTTATAATTGTCTGTCATTTAAAAGCTGTCTGTTCTTTAAAATCTACATTATTTTAATGAGATAAGGTCCATGTGGCAGTGGATCACCAATTTCTGGCCAATCATTTGTACCTTGCTCTTTCTGACCTGTGTTTATTGAGTTACCCTTAAAGTGACATTCACAGTTGTAATCAAAGTACACTTTTTTTTATAAAATTCAGATGTTTCCTCATTATTTGTCACTCTCTATCTCTCTCTCTTTTCTCTCTCTTTCTTGCTCTCTCTCTTTTCTCTCTCTTTTCTCTTTCTCTTTCTCTCTTGCTCTCTTTCTCTCTTGCACTCTCCCTTGTTTTCTCTTTTTCTCTCTTTCCCTCTCTCTCTCTTTTCTCTCTTTCTCTCTTGCACTCCCTCCCTTGCTTTCTCTTTTTCTCTCTTTTCTTTCTCTCTTTCTTGCTCTCTCTCTCTTTTCTCTCTCTTTTCTCTTTCTCTCTTGCACTCTCTCCCTTGCTTTCTCTTTTTCTCTCTTTTCTTTCTCTCCCTCGCTCTCTTTCTCTCTTTTCTCTTTCTCTCTCGCTCTCTGTTGTTTCTCTCTCTTTGTCTCTCTCTCTCTCTCTTTGTCATTTAATTTCTTTCACTCTCTCTCTTTGCTCATGAGAGAGAAAAGGCATCTGTCATTTTTAAACATAGGAGAGGACTCCAAACTTTCAAAACACACCACCACCAGGTCCATGCTCACTTTGTAACTGTTTGTCCCAGTTGTGCTTCAAATCTTTGCTTAAAACTTTTCATCTGTGGATTCATTGTAACGTTCCCCATTTCCATATTTTTAAAAATATTTATTATTATTATTAATATTATTATTATTATTATTATTATTAATTTGACTATATAAAGAGTCCTTGCGTATAATGATTACAAACCAGATCATATCTGCTGTGGGGTAAAAGTATGCAAAGCAACACCTGAACTACTGTATGATCAGCAGGGCTGAGAGAGGGCTGGAGGAAAACGTATTTAAAACCAGAGTTTAACCTCAAAGTCCTTGCTTGAGGAGATGAGCCAAACAGTGGTGAGAATAAACCCTGATTAATGACCTTGAGCTCGAGCACCTGGACTCCGCCCACGATGTGAAAGGACAACCACGCCGTGCGCGTGCAGGAACACTGTAGAATAATGGATCATAAATGATCGTCTATTTTTATTTTACACTAGAGAACACGCTTCGCTGGCGCTGCTCCGGTCGACTGAGTGCTCGCTCAAGCATTTCCTCGGAGTGTGTCTTTCCCTCTGCTGCTGTGGGCTGAGTGGCCTGAGCTGTGGTTTATGATTGGGAAGAGAGTGGGTGCCAGGCGCTTCGCAATCATCTTAAACATGACGTTCAATAAAAGACAACAGCAGACTCCATAAGACCTTGAAAAAACCTTTGTTTGCACCACCGCCAGCGGAAGCAGTCTGACCATGCAGCAACCTACGATTACGGTAAATCAATCTATGAACGTGAGAACGTAGACTATAACATTTAATTTAAGGGCTTGTGTCTATTACATAAAATACATGAATTAAATGTTATAGTCCGTTCTTTCTGTGTGTTGGGTCTACTTTGTCTGAACCACATTTATTTACCTTATGGCGCTTTTACAATGCATAGGACCTACACGAATCGACTCGGCACGGCTCTTTTGCTTTTCCACCGGCCAAATCTGGTCCTGCTCCCTGGAACCGGGTGAGTTTTCAGTCCCAACTCACTCCGGGTTCCAGCCGTGCCGTGTAGGTACTGAATGGTGCGGTGTAAACCCTGCAGAGCGCTGATTGGCCAGAGCCATGTCCATCACCACGAAATGCAGAGCTCATTCAAATCCAGCTCAAACCACCGCTTGTAAAATCTCTTTAAGTTACAGCACACTTATTTTTATCAGACTCACAACGGCAGCTCGTAACTTTACCTCAAGGTGTTTTTGAAGAGGTTTAAATGCTCCTCGGGTCGGTGGCCGACGAAAATGTCCAGTGAAAGCCGATGTACAACAAGTAAAGACTGATCTGTGAGAACTGAGCGCAGAGCCATGTTCCGTCCAAAAACAAAAACAACACGTGAAAACACGATGAGTAAACAGCACCTAACTTTTTCGCTGCAGTTGTTGTGGTTTTTGAAAAGCCAGTGATTCCAGTTAGAGACGGGGTCCATTTCGCGGGGGAGCCAGTGCCAGTTTAAGCGAGCCGAGCCGTGTAGAGCCGAGTCGATTAGAGCCGGACCCATGCGGTGGAAAAGCGACAATAGTAGCATGAGTATACACTGTACTGCTGTATGATCAGCTGCGTTCTGTTGGCAACAAGCCTTCAGCAATCGTTCTAGTGTCCCCACTGTTACAGGCCTTCTAAAGGGTTAATGTTACACTTTCTACTTCTTTAAATGTTTGACACGGACGAGGCCCTAAGAAAGTTTTCATGAAACAGATGACATTTTTGTGGTGAGCACAGTGTTAGAAATGAGCTTTTCATGATCTGAGGAGAGGGGGATCAATATGTACATTTACATAGTTCTCACAGACAGTCACCCGGAGGAAACGCACGCAGACACAGAGAGAACACACCACACTCCTCACAGACAGTCACCCGGAGGAAACCCACGCAGACACAGAGAGAACACACCACACTCCTCACAGACAGTCACCTGGAGGAAACCCACACAGACACAGGGAGAACACACCACACTCCTCACAGACAGTCACCCGGAGGAAACCCACGCAGACACAGGGCGAACACACCACACTCCTCACAGACAGTCACCCGGAGGAAACCCACGCAGACACAGAGAGAACACACCACACTCCTCACAGACAGTCACCCGGAGGAAACCCACGCAGACACAGGGCAAAAACACCACACTCCTCACACACTGTCACCCGGAGCAGGATTCGAACCCACAACCTTCAGGCTCCTGGAGCTGTGTGACTGCGACACTACCTGCTGCACCACCATGCCGCCCTCACACGTATATTATGGTCTGGTAATAAAAAGTGATATATAGTAATTTTCATTTAGTTTGTTCATTAAAAACTACAATAATCGAGATTGATCAATGCAGATGATTTTTGCTGATATCGCCCACCTCCAGCTTCTATGGCATCAGGATGGAATGTTTCTCCATGGGTGTGTGCGTTGAGGAGATATCAGTTTGAGGTCGATGTACGCATTTGTTTTGCTTCTTTGAAGGTGGTGGGTGGGTGGGTTTGTATTTTCCAGCTCTGTAAGAGCTCTGCTGCTTGTGTGTTAGTGATGTCGATTATTACTGCAGTCAGCCATCCTTCTCCTGACACAGGTAGATCTTTTAGCCCGGCTCTGTGGAACTTAGCCTGGGTCACTTACTCCGTCAAGCCATGGCAACATCGTATGCTTGAGTTCTGAATACACCCAGGCTGTGTTTACTTATTTCTGTTCACAGTTAAAACAACATTAGGAAGTATTTTTACTTTAAAACCTCAGCTTCAGAATCACTGATGCTCCACTGAGCTTCTGTCACTGCTACTCTGGGCTCGGCACTACGGAAACTGCACTATGTAACTTCTGTAGGGGGCTAGAAAACCGCTTTCCACTCTGCAACTCTAGGGGGAGAAATGTTATGAACAATATCACATTGATATGCATTTCTCATCCATACGCTGACAATAATATTTTTCAGATCTTGGTTATTGTAGAAACGTGTTACAAACTCCATCCTCCAAAATCCTCCTGAATGTTTAAGCCCCTGTTTGAGCCGTGGCTTGCTCGCCAGCGTTAAAGGCAAGATAGAATTAAGCTTAGCCTTAGCCATGATCTTGTGAGCTGTAAATTTATTTGGAGGCCTGCCGCGCACCGTCTCTTAGCTATAGATGTCCGTTTAGAAATCGTCTCTACCTCCCTGCCCATGCGGATATACCTCCAAAATTGGTGCTCTCACTCGGGTCCAGTTCTCTCGATCACTTGTATTCATCCAGGAACAGGACTCAAGGAGCTTACATTTTACCATCAGCACGAAAGTAGCCCACATCAAACGCCATTAGGATGAGTCTCACCAGTCTGATAATAAAGCCCATGTTATACACATCAAAGCATGCTGTAATGGGACATGTTTATCTCTAATTTGCAAATCTTCGTTGCCATTGTTTCCTGCGGGAAACCTGTCTAGTCGGCTCTGTGACCCAGAGGAAAACAGTTCTCTTTTTCAGAGACGAAGATGATGAGAGGAGGTGGCTCTAGACGTATTACAGATTCCTGAGGATGTTTACTTTTATCTATTTTTAATTGAAGGGGAGGTGCCGTGATGTGAGCTGGATACAGCTGGTACCACTCACCTCAAGGCCGCAGTAGGGTTGTGTGATGTTGATGGTTTCCTTGTTCGTAATTTATAATAAAAAAAATATGTTTAATTGGACTTTAACAGGCACAAATTCCAGTAGAAAACAAACAAAAAATAAAACTAAAGCAACAAGGTGGCACTGTTGTGTACATACAGAAGTCACTGCTGAGCTGGGCTTTTGTGAAAACTCCTGTTGAGCTTTGCTCACCACCGCTGGGGTTGAAATCCAATAGCATATTTTTTTTTTATTATTGTTGCAGGTGCAAATATGTTGATAGGGGAGTCCCGGCGTGTGCATGTTCACACGCTCTCTGCATGCTCCATGTCTTCTCTCACTGTAGAAACAATGCACAAGGCTTTCTGTCCTGTTGGAGGCGCTCTGTTTGTTTCTGTGTGAGTGCGAGAGCTTATTCAGAGTGGAGTATGGAGCGGTCATCAGAGGAAATATAAACACTGTTAATTCTGGAGTGCTCCATTAGTCCTTTTAGCACAGTAGGCTGTGTGTAATGCTGAATAAACATAATTACGCAGTTTTTCAGGGCTGTTTATGTGTTCTTATGTATCTGTAGTTTTCTGTCTGTTCTGATGACGTGTCTAAATACTGTAAGTAACATAATGTTTTGGAAAATATCATTGAGTATTGTGATATGATCATTGACATATTTTTGTGAGAGAGAGAGAGAGAGAGAGAGAGGCTACAGTCTCACAGAACTACACAATATGATGACACACCACTGTGGATGCTGTCTACATTTAACCTCTTTGTCCAGTGGCCTGAGTGACCACATCAGTCAGTAAAAGTGCTGCAAAAGACTGTGTTCCAGCTACAGTTCCAGTTGGATGTGTTGGGTTTCATGAAGCTTAGGTCATTGAGGTAGAAAAGAGATTGTCTAAGCCTGTGCAAACACACACACACACACATGCACACAGTCATCTAGAAGATGACAGATGGCTTATCGGACACATCTGTGACCTTAAGATGGAGGGTCAAAGTGGGGATATGCAGTGAGTACGGAAGACAGACATTCTACACTATGATGTGTCAGCACATTTACACACACAGACACACACACACACACAAATTTAAATAAATTCATAGTTTTTTTTTTTCCATTGTAGTGGTCAATTCTAGCACATAAACAGGGTGGCCAAAATTTTGTGGACATCAGTTCCTCCAGCTTTCTTCTGAAATGAAAGCATCAGTAAGGAGTTTGATACCCTCCTGGACCAGCTTTACATTGGATATCAGACCGTTTGTAGGCCATAAGCATTTCCACTGTTCCACACTCCAGTGCTCAGGGGCTTTATGCCGCTCTACTCCACGCTCATATTTGGACTGATATAGTGGCTTCTACCTAGGCCTGTCATAATATAAATATATTGTGCATGAAATAATGTGTGTGTGTGAGGAGTGTGGTGTGTTCTCCCTGTGTCTGCGTGGGTTTCCTCCGGGTGACTGTCTGTGAGGAGTGTGGTGTGTTCTCCCTGTGTCTGCGTGGGTTTCCTCCGGGTGACTGTCTGTGAGGAGTGTGGTGTGTTCTCCCTGTGTCTGCGTGGGTTTCCTCCAGGTGACTGTCTGTGAGGAGTGTGGTGTGTTCTCCCTGTGTCTGCGTGGGTTTCCTCCAGGTGACTGTCTGTGAGGAGTGTGGTGTGTTCTCCCTGTGTCTGCGTGGGTTTCCTCCGGGTGACTGTGAGGAATGTGGTGTGTTCTCCCTGTGTCTGTGTGGGTTTCCTCCGGGTGACTGTGAGGAGTGTGGTGTGTTCTCCCTGTGTCTGCGTGGGTTTCCTCCGGGTGACTGTCTGTGAGGAATGTGGTGTGTTCTCTCTGTGTCTGCGTGGGTTTCCTCCGGGTGACTGTCTGTGAGGAGTGTGGTGTGTTCTCCCTGTGTCTGCGTGGGTTTTCTCCGGGTGACTGTGTGTGAGGAGTGTGGTGTGTTCTCCCTGTGTCTGCGTGGGTTTCCTCCGGGTGACTGGCCAGAGAAAACCATATTAAAGGACAGATTAAAACATTTTGGTGACGTTCGTTGCTACGTAAACAGTCATGCAAACATGAGCAGTTGGGTGTGTTACTGAGGTAAGTGAAAAAATAATTGAGGAAATGTCCATATATCGTACGATAAGTGGATAATGTCATTATTGTGACAGGCCTAGTGCTACCTGTTAAGAACAAAGCAAGCCATGCTCTTTGGTGTGTGAGTGTGTAAAGTGTGTACACTGCGCATGCGCTTCTGCGTGTCCATCTGAGACTTTTATCTTCGCCACTAATCCTCGAATGTGTGAACACCATCTGCTCGCGGGGCTTTATCTGTCTTCGTCCAGCGGCTCAGGCCCAGTCCCTCTCTCGCTCGGCCCCGCTCTCACTCCTTCACTGTCCCTTGTCCAATCTCCTCCTCCCCCCTCTTCCTTTTCCCTCTCTGGCTCTCTCAATCTCTCAGCAACCTTCGTTCTTTTCTTCTTTCCCCTCAAAACCTTCTTTACTGCTCTCTCTCTCTCTCTCTCTCTCTCTCTCTCTCTCTCTCTCTCTCTCTCTCTCTCTTTCTGTCCAGCTTCTTTCACATGAATAGCCTGGGCTCTCTTGCCCGGTCTGTCCCTTTTTGTTTTCCCTGTGTTTCACCCCCCCACATTTGTTTTTTCTTTTTCTTTCGCTGGCAGTGGTTATTTTGGTCTTCCGCCGCTGCTGAATACTTTGACAAAAACAGCACAAATTGCAAAAGGAATTCACTTTTAAAGCATTTATATTTAACCGCGCTTCTCCTTCAAGACTAAATGGTCTTTGCTTGTAAAATGGGAGAGGACTGGAAGGTGATTTCACTGCTGTCATTCTCGCTCTCCACAGAAATTCTCGCTCACATACAGCCCTGGACTGTAAAAATCTCCCTGATTCTTAAGGCTTATTTCCTGTTTACCATTTTGCCATGGAGTCCTTGTCGCTCCGAGGGATTATATAAGACTAAAGCCAGTTGTTTTGCAGATATGGCTGAATCGGGATGGATAAACAGTGTTTCCTTGGAGAAAACCATTTTAAAGTGGGTTGAGCAATGAATTGTATCATTATTGTCATGTATTTGCTTTAAATATGGGGCTGTATTGACAGTGGACAGCTGTTTATATTAATTTCATCTTCCAGAGGAATAACCCTGCTGTGTTCCTGTATGGCCCCGAGCCTGAATGAAGAGCAGGAAAAGCAGATGATGCTCGGTGCCTCCAGCGCACCGCTAAAACCAAATCAGTTCAATTTTTTTTGACTCCAGAGCCGAGCTGAGCTTGTCCCAGACGCCGTCTGATTCTGGCTGTGGTTCTGCAGCCGTGTTCTCTCGCTCTCTTTGCAGGAGACTCCACTTTTCTGGTGACACTCCTCAGGTGTCTGGAGCCCTTTGGGACATTGGCTTCAGGGAGTCTCTCCAGATTGCCTTTTGGGATTTCCTGTCAGCTTTTTCTTTCTTTCTGGGTGACAGAATTGGCCGCCAGCTGGCGTTTTGGGTTGCCAAGTTTAGACACTGCAGGGCAGGATGGGTTCCTGCCAGTGCCACTTTACACAGAACCCAAGACTCTTTAATTAAACCATTAAATTGGTACGAAATGATTTTCAGCTTGAAAATAACTGCCCACCATTGGTTTTGTAAATGTGTTTTGAATTTAAGAACAAGCGGGTGATTTGTGACCTCAGAGTTTGTTCCTCTCATTTCCATCTAAGTGTTTGTAACATACTGTAGACTGTGGACAGAAAACAAAGGATAGAACAAGCCATCCTAGGGATCTTAAAACAGCCCCGCCCCCTCGTCTGAGTCTGTCCAATCACAGCGCTGGACCCACATTTTTGTGAAAGCGCAAAGACGAGATTAAATGCAGCCAAACAATAATAAATAAATAAATAAATAAATAAATAAAAGCACTGAGCAAAATTGGAGAAAACGAGAACGGAGAAGAAGGAGAAAGAAGCGAAAACAGCTAAAAACCAGAGCTGCTGCTCCTTGCTCATGGGCGCTCAGAGTCAGGGTGAACAGCGAGCGACTCACTATCTTTTAAAGGAACAGGCACTGAAACTGGCCGTTCTGAACACAGCTGTTTAAGTAAGAAAATGTATTCCACTGTGGATAAGGTGTCACCTTTAAATTGTGCAAAAAAGGTGTTCCCTAAATTGTATTTTTATTTATTTTGGAGGTTTAAACTTTGGAACTCCCTCATAATTTTCATTCTTGTCCAGTGTGAAGCTGATTGTTGCTGGTTTACTGACTGTTGTTTCTGCATTATCCGCAGCCATTGGGAGATGAACGCTTACAGTGACTTAAGCCTGTATAATGGTGGCTTAGCCTACTGGTCCAGTTACTATGAGGAGGCACCATCTGGACAGTAATCCTGTGTGTCCCTCCGTCTTCATTTCTCCTCGTCTGCAGGAAGAAAGGATACAATGGGGTGTGTACATGCAAATATGTTCTCTGAGGAGAGCAGGGCATGTGTGTTATTCTAATTCTGATTCACTGTTTCTAAACCAATCACAGATGTTTCTCACAGAGGCTTTTCGTTGGAAGCATCTGGGCGTCTATGGCTTTAAATAGTACCACAAGGTGTGTCTTTTCTGCACAAATACATTAAACAGAATATAATTAACACAGGAAAAGTGAACAGGATCCTCAGGGCTCAAGCTCAAATAAACAAACATTGCTCACTACTGCCCTCTAAAGCTGTTACTAGCGGTTAGTGGGCGGGGCTTTGAGCAGTCGATGGGCAGGCTCTGAGCTTTTAGTGGGTGGGGCTCTGAGAACTTAGTGGAATGTTTGTAATGTTAGTGAGTGTGGCTGTAAGTTGTCAGTGGGTGTGGCTGTTATTGGATAGGACTTAGAACACTTGGTGGTGTGTGTGTGGTCAGTTATTTACACACCCTGTACACATTATTTAATGCATAAATCTACACGTATTGGGGTTGTGTAACCATTTGGTCTGGCTCTAGATTCTAGAACAGTCGAGGCAGGAGAACGACCACGAGCAGCAACAGAGGAAGCCAGAGGGTGGCACTGTGTGTGGCCGGATACTCTGGGCCCTGCCTCGACGCTGAAAGAAAAGACTTTGATGTTCTGTTTGCCATTTGATTTTCTCAGAGGGCTGGAAGTTTTTCATCAATTAAACATCGCCAGCCAGCTCCTGAGATACAGCCCCGTCCCCGTGAGAACGAGAGAGGCCGTACTTGACCATGATAAAAAGAGTCACTGCTGTTGTGCTGCCAGTGCGGAGGGATTATTTCACTATGCCAGAGACTTAGAGCAGCATCTTTTTGAATTTAGTGAGGGGTAGAATGAGGTGCTTTTTTTTTCTCGCCGTCTCACAACACACACAAGTGTCTGAGATACATTCATTTACGAAGTCCTGCCCCAGTTTAACCTCTTTCAAAAGGTTTCCCCTGTACTTTAACACCTGTGAAGAGGCAGTGAGTTGGGGGTGATACGACACACACACACACACACACACACACACACACACACTTGTGAAACAGAAATTCAGATTGGAAATCCTTTTAAGGGAATGTTATAAATGTGTCTTTCCATTCAGTCTGTTGTTACCTGTGTTTTCAAACCCGAGCTGACCCATGGCTGCCATTTTCTCACCGCTGTCATGTGCCACTTGGTGTAGTGGAGATATAGAACAGCACACGGCTCAGTTCCCATTGCTAATTACTGCATTGCTTTGTTGCTAATGCAATCCCCCACTCCTCATCAGGAAAGTTTGTGCTGTCTCTTTCTTGTCTCCAGACATCACCAGCTGTCAAAGAAAGTGAATGAGGCAGATACAAACACCTCATGGAAATGGGTTGGAACGTACTCAATTACTCTTTCATATACACACTCATTCCCTTACTCACTGGCTGACACACTCAATCACATGCCTACGTACGTACATACACACTCAACTTTTCACTCACATACTCATACTCACTCACATTCAGGGACTGCACCACAATGGGGTGCTATTCCACTTCGCATCAGTGATTTTTTGTCCTTTTATATCATAATAATAATAATCATCATCATTTAGAGAAGAGTCCCTGCATGTTTACTATGTCATTTCTGGAGTGTGTAGTTAGTAATTTCTTAGTTCCGTACCCACAGAATTTCTAGGTACTTAATTGTTGCAAGTTAGAATAAAGTGATTGTATTCCAAGGCACTTTGGGCCGTTTCTATTGGTCCATCATTCATTCATTCATTCATTATCTGTAACCCTTATCCAGTTCAGGGTCGCGGTGGGTCCAGAGCCTACCTGGAATCATTGGGCGCAAGGCGGGAATACACTCTGGAGGGGCGCCAGTCCTTCACAGGGCAACACACACACACTCACACATTCACTCACACACTCACACCCACGGACACTTTGGAGTCACTAATCCACCTACCAACGTTTTTTTTTTGACAGTGGGAGGAAACCGGAGCACCCGGAGGAAACCCACGCAGACACAGGGAGAACACACCACACTCCTCACAGACAGTCACCCGGAGGAAACCCACGCAGACACAGGGAGAACACACCACTCCTCACAAACAGTCACCTGGAGGAAAACCACGCAGACACAGGGAGAACACACCACACTCCTCACAGACAGTCACCCGGAGGAAACCCACGCAGACACAGAGAGAACACACCACACTCCTCACAGACAGTCACCCGGAGGAAACCCACGCAGACACAGGGAGAACACACTACACTCCTCACAGACAGTCACCTGGAGGAAACCCACGCAGACACAGAGAGAACACACCACACTCCTCACAGACAGTCACCCGGAGGAAATACACGCAGACACAGAGAGAACACACCACACTCCTTACAGACAGTCACCCGGAGCGGGAATCGAACCCACAACCTCCAGGTCCCCACCGTGCCGCCCCTATTGGTCCATCAAACATGACATTTTCACATGGTGTTAAGGACAGTGCTGTTCAGTTGATGCAGAAAAACAGAGACACTTGGTTTTAGGTGGAAGGTGAACAGCCCTTCTCAAGTCAGTCCACACATTATCCACTGGACTGGGGTCTGGGCTTTGACTCAACTGTTCCAGAACTGCTCTGTAGTTCCCTCCCAGAGTGAATCAGTCCTCCAGGATTTCCCTATACTTCACTGCATTCATTTTACCCTCTACCTTTACAATTCGATACTTTCCACCGGCGCTGGAACACTGAGCCTGCTCTAGATCTGCATCAGTGTTTACGTCTGTGAATAAAGCATGCATGTACAGTTGTTTTGGGGGAGGTTTCTTCTGTGTTCTAATCCTCCTCTTTATCTGAAGTGATGGGGTTTAGATAAAGAGATCTGAGCATTATGTTTGCATCCTCCTGGCGCAGAGAAATTGAAAACAGCCGTTATGAAAAATGCAGTGCTGTTTTCTCAGGTTAGGAAAGTGCTTGTTTCTACACGCCTGATTTGAATACACTTCTAATGTGCTTAGCTGTTTGCATTCGCATCGCCCCGGCAGGCCCCCAGTGCTGTAACTAATGTAGGTTTGTACGCTCGTGGTTTGGTTTAGGCGTAAAAGTGTGAGGCGAGATCCAGGTCAGTCCTCCAGGACATTACTGCGTCTCCTTGCTGGAGATCAGAGGCGGCGTGTCTTTTTTGTCATGCTTGTTCATGTTATCTCTTCTGATGGTGGCTGGAGGACGAGCCTATTGTTGTGTTGGGTGAATGAGTGCGGGATGTGGCAGACAGGTTCTTATGCAAAATAATTGAAGGGCACTGTGCGGAGTGTGTGGAGAGTGGAGTGGTGAAGGTTTTTCAGCACTTTGTCCCAGTTTCACACTAATGTATGCTACTGTTCCTTTGTTTTCATTCTCACACCGTCCTGATGCATATCATTCTGTCTTCATTTGTGTCCTCAGGGTTAAACTAACAGGCCCTCACTCCTAAATGTTATTACGTTGTTATGTTCCAGCCCATACCAATGGCAAACCAAGTGGATCCAAAGGCCTAATAAAGCCAAAATTTAATATCTAATGCCAAGTGCTCCCTGCTCAGTTTCGTTTCAGTTGGAGGGTATGAAACCTCTGGGCTGTGAGTCAGTGGGTCTGTGTTCAGTAGATGAGTATGTATCACCTAACTGTCCAACACTAATACCCTCCTTTGGATGAATGCCATCAAATCCTCACAGAATTGTTTAAACCAATTAATTATGGATGCACTGATATGGGAATTCCGAGTAGAGGCTGATATCCGATATTATTCATGTACGTAGCTGCTGATGTCATTACCAATGTTGAAATAAACATTTAGAATATACTGAAAGTTAAGCTATTCCAGATTAATATTATAGACAAATGTAACAGTTATTTACATTACATTTTAGCTTTCGACCAAATATGGTCAAACAATAAAATGAAAGCTCTCTCCTCAGAATATTGTTAGCCATTTAGATAACGGGCCACAACTTGCTTATAATATGCTTAAATCAACAAGTTAAATTTAATAGTAGACCTCAAACTGTGTTCTCCCTGTGTCTGCGTGGGTTTCCTCCGGGTGACTGTCTATGAGGAGTGTGGTGTGTTCTCCCTGTGTCTGCGTGGGTTTCCTCCGGGTGACTGTCTGTGAGGAGTGTGGTGTGTTCTCCCTGTGTCTGCGTGGGTTTCCTCCGGGTGACTGTCTGTGAGGAGTGTGGTGTGTTCTCTCTGTGTCTGTGTGGGTTTCCTCCGGGTGACTGTCTGTGAGGAGTGTGGTGTGTTCTCTCTGTGTCTGTGTGGGTTTCCTCCGGGTGACTGTCTGTGAGGAGTGTGGTGTGTTCTCCCTGTGTCTGTGTGGGTTTCCTCCGAGTGACTGTCTCTGAGGAGTGTGGTGTGTTCTCTCTGTGTCTGTGTGGGTTTCCTCCGGGTGACTGTCTGTGAGGAGTGTGGTGTGTTCTCCCTGTGTCTGTGTGGGTTTCCTCCGAGTGACTGTCTGTGAGGAGTGTTCATCAGGTTACTGTTTTTAAAACAATGGGTTTGAAATATTGGCAAACTCAAAGCATCAATGTCGATAATCTTTATAAAGCAGTTATCTGCTGATACACACTAAAGGGACTGTAGAGGTACGTTATTGGTCACTAAATGTACAAACAGTGTAAATGTTCCTTTAAAGTTACAAAAGTCCAGTTGTGTTCCCTAAAGGTACATTATATTCTGTTCTTCAGAAGGAGAGGCGAATGTTTTAAAGACTTTATTACAGAACTGTGTCAAATACAAAAACATAATACTAATAATACAAAGTCCTGGAGGTGAAATCAACACAATTTTAAAATCAACAATTATAACAGAATAAGGTACAATTATGTTTTGTAATTAAAGGTAATGAATATGTGCCCTTGAGGCTGCCACCACAGATCAGGCGTCACTGCTATTAATGCATTCATTCCAGAAGCAGTGTGAGACGAGCAGCCGCTCACAGATGTTCCCTAATGTAGACCACTGTTAGAGTCGCAGCTACTGAAACATACTAATCGTGATTACATTATCAGAGAGACGAATGGCTCGGCTGCAGTCGTTTGGCGAAGCAATGACCTCAAGAGGTGCAAGGTCTGGAGGAGGAGGAGTGCTGTGATGTGAACAACACTGGCTCTTTTTACACTCACACCCCGTCTCCACGCTGAACTGCCCAAGTGGCACGGGACAGGGCTTTGTCCACAGCGACGCTAGCCCTGGCAGCGAGGGTGTCACTGTCTGTCGCTGACCTTTAGCTGCTTTTGTGCCAGGGCTTTGTATCACGGGCAGAGGTCGGCGAGGGCAGTGGACTCTGGAGTGTGAGTGTTACTTATGCTTGATTACACATGGCCGTCTGCATGAATGTTTCTGCTCTCTAAGTCAGCTCTCTAACCGCGGCTTTTATTGAGTTTCTTAAACTGCAGGTTTGTGTTTATGCACGCACAGATATGAGAAAACCGGGCCAATGGCAATGGCCCAGGAATGGCAGTGATTCACAGTAGAAGGTGATAGAATAACAGGCGACCTGTCAGTTCGTTTGACTCGCAGTTTAGCGGCAGGCGGCACGTGGCACAAAACTGAGCAACAAATACAGATACTTTATGCAAATGAGTTATGACACAGACATTTTAAGAGTGGACCGTGGATAGGTTCTTATTAAAGCAACACTAGGTAATATTTCTACCTTAAAATCACATCTTTAAAATCATTGTGATGCTTCACTAAGCTGTAATAGGGAGAAGAGAGCCGCTGTCATTGTCACTCCAGGCTCAGCACTGCAGAAACTGTATTGTGTAGCTTTTGGAGGAGGGAAGGAAAACACCTTTATAAATCTTGCCCTAGCTTCCTTTCCTTTATTTCCTTTCCTGGATTTATTAATTTATAGTTATTTATTTGAATTTAACTGTTATCAGAAATGACTCAAAAGTGTCTGTAGGTGTGAGTGAATGTGTGAGTGTGTGTCGCCCTGTGAAGTACTGGCGCCCCCTCCAGGGTGTGTTCCCACCTTCCGCCCAGTGATTCCGGGTAGGCTCCGGACCCACCACCACCCTGAACCGGAGAAGGACTAGAGACAATCAATGAATGAATGAATATCATTACGTTAGTTACAGTATTAAAATGCTGATATGCTGAGTGTTATCTCATCACAGCTGATCTGATCTTATCTTAAAAGCTCTAATGTCCTTTTATCCACTATAAAATAACATCATACTTCTCTGTATCACTGTAACATCACCAAAAGTAATGTCTTTGTGATTAATAAATAATTTTCTGTAACATCAGCAGAGCCCCACAGGGAGGAAATGACATTCTCTGCTGGTTACGAGGCATCAGCTTCCAGTTGGTAGCAATGCAGATACACTGACACCGAGAGGAAGATGCTCATGGGAAAATCAATAGCTCCCAGTGTCTGTGTGTGTGTGTGTTTGTGTGTGTGTGTGTGTGAGGGGGGGGGGGGGGGGTGAAAAACAGCACGGCTTTGACTCTTTGTCCTCCCCCCACCCCCCTCCCCATCCTCTCCCAGCTCAGAAAACAACTGCACACAAAGCTAAGCACAAAGTTGCTCAGTCAGGATCGCTGGCGTGGCACATTCCTGGTGCCCATCCACTCAGAGCCCAGTGTTGCGTAATCTCTCCGAGCCTGGCACGGCTTCACTGCCTCGGCCTCAGATCGCTGCAAAAATCAGATCTTATTAGATGTCCGTACAGCTAGTATTTCTCATTGAGATTCTGATTAAGAATATTTTAAGCTTATTTAGTTAATTACTAGACAGTTTTACTTGTCGGTTCCGATTAATGCAATACTCATCATGCTTTAAAAAAGCATTTAGAAAGTGGTGTATGGCACACAGGCTGATCTGTGAGTAAGAGTGGACTCTTCTTGTGATTCAGAGTTTGCTCGTCCCTCGTTTATTCTTTGACTTCTCCCTCTAATGACATTAAAGGGAATGTCTACGATTGTCGGGTGATGCAGCTCTTAGCTCTGTGTCTTTTAAGGTGGAATGATGTGTTTGAGGGGATAAAAAGTCTTGTTGTTTGTACGTGGCGAGGTTTAACTTGTCTGTAAACTTTTATTCACTGTTTGAATTCCCACAGAAGCTCATTTGTAACTCGGGTTGTTACGTTTTGTAGCGCTGTCGCTAACACAGTTAGCCATCTTGGTTTGGAGACAATTCCACATTAAGTGATCAGAAACAGCAAAAAGTGTCCGTAGGTTTGAGTGTGTGAGTGTGTGTCGCCCTGTGACTGGCGCCCCCTCCAGGGTGTGTTCCTGCCTTGCGCCCAATGATTCCAGGTAGGCTCCGGACCCACCGTGACCCTGAACTGGATAAGGGTTACAGATAATGAATGAATGAATGTGTTTTTTGATTACTGTGGTGAATTTCACCATAAATAGTTTTGAACAGAGATTTATATTAAATCTAATTCTTAGTGAACTGCAGTGAGAGCGTGACATCATAAAAAAAAACTGTGTAACCATTAAATACAAACCAAACCAGTCTACCCCATCTTTGTTTATTTTCTTTGGAGGAAGAATAAGGAGGAGCTTGGGAAGGGGGAGGGGGAGGGGGAGGCTGTGCCAGTGGCTCAAAATATGAAGCTGTTCCTTTGCTGCTTGGTTTACAATGATTCGGTTCTCATATGTTGTTCTAAAGTATGTGATTTTATAATGTCAAGGTTCATTATACGTAAACATTATACGTCGCTTTAGCAAGATTCTGTTTTGCTACTTTTTGGAGATAAAAATGACTTGCATTTTTAGCAGCCTTCATGCAGAATATTATAATACATTATACAAGAAATGCATTTATACAACCCACTGAATACAGGATTCATAAGCACTGTTACCTGAACCCCTTTTCTAAACACTCAATCCACGCACCGTCGCCAGCATCTGTATTGGAATGGCTCCGAGCCCAGTGCAGCGTATTGCAATCATCCACACACAAACACACAGAGAAAGAAGAGCCTCCTTTTGGCTAAAATGAGGAAAATGTTATGCAGAATTGGATAGCTTTGGGGTCTTGTGCATCTGCCAGTTGTGTAACGTGTCCCCTGGAAGAGTGCATGCATTGTGTGTGGTGTACTGAGTCACGTTGGATAAGAGTGATTGCCTTGGTAAAGGCATGGTTTTGTGCTGGGTTTAAAAACACACACACACACTGTATGTGGCTGTCATATGGCTGGGATTCATTAGAGCAAGGCAACTGAAACAACACAACGATACGAAAGTAATGCTCTGCCATTTTTCATGCTGCTATCCACTGTGTCTCTCGCGTATAACTCACTAACTAAACCTTTTTTGATGCTTTTCAATTTTTCTCTTTACCAACTGATTGCTAGATTAATACCGATCAATTAAAGGTAACATACATGAGTTTGTGATCTGAATGATAAACAGTGTAATAAAGTCACGTTTAGCAGTTTGAGCAGTCTCCACAAGGGGGCGCAGTTGTGCTCAAATTGCTATCTTCGCTGAAAGTAAGGAAACCCACACCAGCAGATACACACATATATATGAAGTGAGTTTGAATGTAGGCTGGTGTATGATTTATTGATTAATCGTTGAAATTGATTACATAATTACTGATAGAATTGATACTGACAGCACAGGCTTTATTAAAAGTTTATATTAAGTGTTATCAATCTTTTTTACGCATCAGGTAGCTCACAGTTGTCAGTCAGATGTGGCAAATACACGATAGGTTTAAAAATCCTGGATTTTACCTTTAAGTGACTGAGAAAAAGCTGCCATTTTAACAGCAGATCTGGAGGCCTGTGGCGTTCGCGGAGTTAATCACAGTGATTGTTTTGTCAGTGCTGTATATCATTATTTCTTATTGCACATCACACACACACACACACACACACACACACACACACACTAAACAGAGGCTTTTATTTTGCAAACAACTTAAGCAAAATGTATTCAGGTCAGTAAGTTGATCTGATTGACTCTAGCAGGACCCTGAAGGGAAATGCACCCTCCTACCCACCCAGTACTCGCACTCTCTCTCTCTCTTTCTCACACACACACACACACACTGGAACTTCACTCATTCTTTGTGCCTCAGTGCCTGCGTCACACCTTCACGTTCTTAATGTCAGGGATTTTTCAGCTGTGAAAACAGTGAAGATAAGGGTCTTTCAGACATTTTCACTTTTAACTCATTCAAAGTTCAGTCTTTTGGGCTTCAGATATTGGTTTCATTTTCTGCTTTTCACAATCCCTTTAAGCATTAAGTGATGCTGAGGTCTGGGCTCCCGTCATCTTTTTCAGACCCAGAGTGCTGAGTTGTTCTCACAGTGGAAGGATGGACACCTGTGGACTCAGATCTGAGCGAGTGTGGAGTTAGCATAAGCTTTCAGTGCTGCATTTGTCCATCAGAATTTCCATCAGAATTCCCACGTAATGCTCATTAAAACTGTCCCTGCACCCACCGCCACAAGACACTGCCTTTCACTTAAATTGAAAATTACGGTTTTTATTTTCAGTTTTTCACATTGCTCCCGCGCTGTGGGTCGTCCCTGACACTCATTTCAGTGATTGGATCTGGATTGGGCTGTTTACTCCCCTCAGTCTTTCCATGAAGCTGCAGTGGAAGGGAGATGAGTGACTCTCTAAACGTTTGTGACTGGATTTTTTCAACATAGCACTTAATACCTATCTGCACCTCAGGTGTGTGCCCCCTGCTCTGGGTGTGTGTGTGTGCATGTGTGTATTCACTGTAAACTACCTCTTACGTGTGTGTTTGTGTGTTCACGCCTCGAGTGAGTCCAGATGCAGTAAATTAATCAAGTGTACTTCAAAAAATCACGCATAGTGGGTTGTAAATTTTGCGCTGATCTCTTCATACACAGTTCACTATTGTGTGGGTGTAGACAGCCGTTTAAAAGTCTGATAAAGGCTGGAGACCCGTATCAAAACTGATGGTCAGTTGTTTAAGGTTTAGATTTAGCGGTAGCATCAGAAAAGTCGGTGTCATATTTGATCAGCGCTGAGATTTGGAGCAGCCCCACTTCAGTATCCAGTGTGTTTTAATTATGTCAGCTGTCAGTCAGCAGTGTGGCGTATGGTCAGTGTGAACCATGAGGCTGGTCACGTGTGCAGACCATATGGAGGGCAGGCTAACTGCTAGCTCTTCACTAATTCTGCGTGAGACAGCCAGTCATCCAGAGCTGGCACAGGACGAGCTCAAGAGGCTTGTCTGTGGCTTAATGCTCTTTTAAAAATGCTTTTAAAAAGGCTTCTATTGCTTGCTAGAGAGCGCGGTTGTAAGGGCACCCCTCGCTGTGTGGCTGCTGCCCGGGATTCGGTCCATATTTAATGCTCTTTTCTTTCCCCAGACAAAGAAAAACCCCATAAAACACAGCGTAGCCAAAACTATTATCTCCAGTGTGTGCTTTTATTAGTCCCTGCTCTGACCGGAATTGAGGCCATGAGGCATTGAATCTTTACAAATTTTTAATGCACACAGCCTTCGTATTTTTATCATTTGGACCGTGGTATCATCCCTTGCCTCATAGCGAAGACATGAGCGCTGCAAATATATTGAAATTAATGAGCTGTCAGTCAAATGTTTCTGTACCCTGACAGCCTCTACTATTTTGGGAACGATGGACACTAGCCGTTGGAACATTGCTGTAAGGATGTGATGGCATCCAGCTGCTGATGCTGGTTGAATAGTTCCACAGCTCAAATAGTTTAAGTGCCTTGAAACATAATTTTAGATGTCATATCTCTTTCGTTTCAGCCTTTGTCCATGAATGAAGCATGAATAGTTGATAGCAGACTCGCTAGTTTTAGTGTAGAGAACAGAGAACATGCGAAACTGCTCTGGTGGGGGTTTACAGGGACATTATGAAATGATTCAAGATGGCAGTGGAAAGACTACAAGTACTCGACTACAAGAACAAGTTGAATAGGGGCAGCGAGCACACGCCCACAGTGGAGGGTAGCCACATTAGAGCCCGGATCAAGTGCCTTTCTCAAGGGCGCATAAGCCGTGGATTTTTGAGGGAGGAGAAGCTGCTTTTCCTTCACTCCCCAGTCCCCGTTTTTTTTTGGCAGGACCAGGGGATAGAACCATTGACCTCTCAGTCCAAAGCCCGTTTCTCTAAACTTAAAGGCTAAGCAGCAGCTCTATGAAAGTGTCAAACAAATAAATACAGTGGAGTTTGAGTTCCTAGCTTGTGTTTATTGATAGTCAGAAAACATGTTATTTCTTACTAATTGAAGGAATAAGGTTTAAAAGACTGTTGCCCCCCCTCCCCCCCACCGGTGTTGGGAAACTCTAATAGGCGTCTTGCCTGTGAAGTAGATGGTGGACAACAACTCTAGAAGCTGCACTTAATTTAATGCAAAATGATGAAAAGGTGTGTTGTTTTTGGCTGCAATCATTCAATGTACAGTGGGACATCTGTGAACAAATGGCCCAAAGATCCCAAAATATCCAGAAAATGAACTAAATTTGTCAACTTTAAACGGGCACTTTGGAAAGGACCATCCGCTCACTCCGTTATCTGTAGCTCATTTCACTGGCACTTTTCCAACAATATGGGCATGTAAGGACACCAACGAAAGGTGTTCAAGAGCCTCTGTAACATGGAGGTAAACAGGGTAAGGACACTCACTTCGCCTGTTTTAGTTGGTGTTAGTTAACGTTAGCTTGACTTGCTAAACCCGGGGGCTCAGATTACACTCGGCTACGTAGCTGCATTACGGAGGTTTATAGTGTCGGATGAATTCGAGTTCGACTTCGATCACATTTACAAGAATAACGGTACCTCTAAATTTGAGTTTAGCTTATTGCTAGGCTATTGTCATGAATAATGTTGGTTATTTAGCTAGATACTGTCATAACAGTCAGTCATAACGGTGTTTTACCGCGGCGTTGTTCAGCTGTTGTCCACCAGTGACGTCACGGTCGCGTTCAAGAATTTCCGTAGCGAGCTTGGGTTTTTCCGTCAATTTAATAAAATTATCGGTTTTAAAGCAAATTAAGCTGCTATTTTCATTTTAATTCATACTTATATAATGTCAGTAACTACAATAATGTCAAATATTCATGGAGGTCCATTAAGTGGTGCTTAGCCTTTAAGGCTATGGCTGTGAACTAAATCAAGAGGAGGAAAAAGTCTTGGCTAGAATTAGTGCTGGTCGATATTAGCGCAAATCAATATCACGATTAATTGTACATTTGACCATGATTACGATTAATGAACAATTATTTTTGACCCTCAAATTTCAGTGTCGATGTGTGTACTATAAATATGCTCCAGTGTTAAAGCTGGGATATTTCTCTAATGTCATTGGGAGCTTGCTTTTGGAGCACTGTTTATATTTGGTGTGTGATTGTGCTTTGGCTTAGTGTTTTATTAGTGTTTACAATGGACTTCTTTTTGTTCAGTTTCGCCTTAATTGTTGTCAAAACGTCCAACAGCACGTCCAACCCACAGACGCTGTGTTTATCTTTGGTACGAACTGCTCGAGTCACTCAGTCGGCTTTGGCATTTAGGTTCTCCACTATGTGGCAGATAGGGGGCAGAATCACGTGACTACAGCTTAGTAGTGTGGTTTTAAAGGGACAGTACATGATAAAGGAGTCAATGTGGGGACAACATGTATTTTGGCCATTCATTCATTCATTTATTTAATTATTTATTTATTTATTATACTGCCCTCTGTGGTAAATTCCATTGATCTTATTTTGCTTGTGAAAGGAGGAGCCACTGGGCTTTCATTTAGAGTCAGTCACTTTGTCCGTAACTGAATATAATTGAAGTGACCTCTTGATTAAAACCGGTTTGACCTCTACTCCTCTGCTAAGAGATCAGATGTAGTTCTACACCAACGCTCTCACAAGCCTCTTTTTCCAACGTCCACCCTCAGAGGGTCATGACCACAGGGATCGACACTTCAAAATCCTTCAGCCATGACACTCTTGTTTAGAGGCCAGATGTTTGAGTTATTCCTCCATGACCCCAGTGACCTCAGCACTTGTGGGTGGCTACGCTAGGACTTTACTGGCGGGTGTGTCTGGGATCAAAGCGTCTGCACAACACAGGCGTAGAGATTATGGCTCTTTCATTTTTCAATTTCCCTTCACAAAAAAATAATAAAATCCCCTAAACCTCAAAGGCTCACCTCCCTAATCGCTCTGCTTCATCCCCCCATCACAAAAACAACAGCGAACAGTGGATCAGTAGCTGTGTTCGAAAGCATGCGGTTTAGTTGGGTTTGTTTGACATATTAAAGACATATTTATTAATAAATCTGAATTTTGTATGCTTTATTTTGCCAGTGAAATATGAGCTACATTTATTGTCTTTTCAATCATTCATTGTCACTAACAAATTTGCAAAGACTAAATAAATAATTATGAGATCATTATTTTGTTGCACTCATGTCGTCTACACTTGGGGTTAGGTGGTTGGACATGTGTCTTAAGTCGGTCCCCAATACTCATTGTCTTTAGACATGAGTGGGAATAAGATTGTAGTCTTTTCAGAGTCTTTTTGAAATCTTACTGTGTCTTTTTTCCAGACCAAATCAGTGTCAGTAGAGTCACTCTTAATGTCTCTGTAGGGTAACTGTATGTAGGAGTAAACAGCTGTAGATTGCGTCAGTCTGTGTTTCAGTGCGCTGTAACTGTATGTAGGAGTAAACGGCAGTAGCTTTTGTTTTTCAGTGATGTCAGAGACAGCTGTAAAACAAACACTGTGCAGCTGACGGTGGTCTCCATGCTTTTGGCATATGTTTACGATATGAAACAGAATAAAAAAAGAAGATAAATAAAGTGGGAATTGTCCTAGCAGTTTCTGTATGAACTCAGTGTTTCTCAGTTTTTTTTATTATTCCCATACATTTAATGCAACAGTTGGATAGAAACCTGTGATGTGGAAAAAAGAAATCAAACCAAAAATGAAGTGATGGCTATTCTTTTCTTTGACTGAGGGGTCAGTTGAGCGTGGTTTCTTGTGTAATGTGTGTGAGAGCCGGACTATATGCCGGAGCACTGGTCTCTATTTGTAGAAATGGATGGATTAACACTGTATGCAGCTGGCAGCTTATGTTAACACTGTCTGTGCTGAACTTACTTTAACAGAATACATCCGTTTGGTCCTCTTTGATCTTTTTATAGCGCTATAGATACAGCCCAGAGCCATAAATGACATACATACTCAGTGTTCACACCAGACTAATATCAGCAGGGCTGAATACTGGGAGATAAATGAATGAGTCTGGTCCCATTGTGTAACAAATCTGGCCTGAAATAGCACTGCGTTGCTTGTAGCACTGTACATGAAGTAAAGCAAGAGATGTGATGTTTCTGTATCTACTGAATATGAAGATCTAGGTCATGATTTGTTCTGAAATTAGACGAAGGCTCTGTGTTTCCAACACAATAATAGTGCGACATATTGTGCCACAACACAGCCCCCTTCCTGGAAAAGCACTTGGCATCACAGCAGAGTCCTCTCAGCTGATTCCTGTAGCTTCTCTTGTCTTCTCTTCTCTGAAACATTGTACAGTTAAATATAAGGCAATTGTGTTGACTGGGTGTTGGTTTAAATACCAATAATACACGTAGAAATGACTGGGATTTACAAATGACTTTTATTCAGCTGCTAAAATACCAGTCTAAACTGATTGGTACCTGTGTCTGCGTGGGTTTCCTCCGGGTGACTGTCTGTGAGGAGTGTGGTGTGTTCTCTCTGTGTCTGCGTGGGTTTCCTCCGGGTGACTGTCTGTGAGGAGTGTGGTGTGCTCTCCCTGTGTCTGCGTGGGTTTCCTCCGGGTGACTGTCTGTGAGGAGTGTGGTGTGTTCTCCCTGTGTCTGTGTGGGTTTCCTCCGGGTGACTGTCTGTGAGGAGTGTGGTGTGTTCTCCCTGTGTCTGTGTGGGTTTCCTCCGGGTGACTGTCTGTGAGGAGTGTGGTGTGTTCTCCCTGTGTCTGTGTGGGTTTCCTCTGGGTGACTGTCTGTGAGGAGTGTGGTGTGTTCTCCCTGTGTCTGTGTGGGTTTCCTCCGGGTGACTGTCTGTGAGGAGTGTGGTGTGTTCTCCCTGTGTCTGTGTGGGTTTCCTCCGGGTGACTGTCTGTGAGGAGTGTGGTGTGTTCTCCCTGTGTCTGTGTGGGTTTCCTCCGGGTGACTGTCTGTGAGGAGTGTGGTGTGTTCTCCCTGTGTCTGTGTGGGTTTCCTCCGGGTGACTGTCTGTGAGGAGTGTGGTGTGTTCTCTCTGTGTCAGCGTGGGTTTTCTTCCAGGTAACTGTCTGTGAGGAGTGTGGTGTCTTCTCTCTTTGTCAGCGTGGGTTTCCTCCGGGTGACTGTCTGTGAGGAGTGTGGTGTGTTCTCTCTGTGTCTGCGTGGGTTTCCTCCGGGTGACTGTCTGTGAGGAGTGTGGTGTGTTCTCTCTGTGTCAGCGTGGGTTTTCTTCCAGGTAACTGTCTGTGAGGAGTGTGGTGTCTTCTCTCTGTGTCAGCGTGGGTTTCCTCCGGGTGACTGTCTGTGAGGAGTGTGGTGTGTTCTCTCTGTGTCTGCATGGGTTTCCTCCGGGTGACTGTCTGTGAGGAGTGTGGTGTGTTCTCCCTGTGTCTGCGTGGGTTTCCTCCGGGTAACTGTCTGTGAGGAGTGTGGTGTCTTCTCTCTGTGTCAGCGTGGGTTTCCTCCGGGTGACTGTCTGTGAGGAGTGTGGTGTGTTCTCTCTGTGTCAGCGTGGGTTTCCTCCGGGTGACTGTCTGTGAGGCGTGTGGTGTGTTCTCTCTGTGTCAGCGTGGGTTTCCTCCGGGTGACTGTCTGTGAGGCGTGTGGTGTCTTCTCTCTGTGTCTGCGTGGGTTTCCTCTGGGTGACCGTCTGTGAGGAGTGTGGTGTCTTCTCTCTGTGTCAGCGTGGGTTTCCTCCGGGTGACTGTCTGTGAGGAGTGTGGTGTGTTCTCTCTGTGTCAGCGTGGGTTTCCTCCGGGTGACTGTCTGTGAGGCGTGTGGTGTCTTCTCTCTGTGTCTGCATGGGTTTCCTCCGGGTGACTGTCTGTGAGGAGTGTGGTGTGTTCTCTCTGTGTCTGCGTGGGTTTCCTCCAGGTGACTGTCTGTGAGGAGTGGCTGTTGGACCCACTGCAACCCTTAAATGTATAAGCGCTTACAGATAATGAATGAATGAATGGTTGGTTCTCAATCTTACTGTCGGTCCAAGCTTTTTACCAACAACAGAAAAAGTTGAAGCCCAAATAACCCAAGACACGTATAAACTGCCCTCTACAGGTGTAACAGCACCAAGACCCTCATCTCAGTAGGTTTTCATTTACATTCTCATTGTTTCCACACTCTGAAACCCATCAGCTGTGGGGAACAGCTGTGACGAATGTAAATAAATCTGATCAGGTCTCTTTGGCTATGATTTAGACATTTGTCCAGACTGAGCCTCAGACCGAGGCATGGAAGTGGTAGAGGTGTCTGTGTGGCGGCTGGTTTCTGATGATTTTGTCCTCAGGCAGGAATTAACTGGTCCTCTTAAAATTCCCTGTGGAAAAAGGCAGTGCAATTCAGGCTTTAAACAAAACTACAGTCAAGAGAAGTGCACTCATAACTGTGACTATTCATTTATTAAAAAGTTTCAGTGAAATGTCAGGAAAGAAAAGCATGTCCTTTTTGTCTGAATGTTTTATTTCAGAAAATTAAAAGCCCAAAGTTTTCCTTTTTGTTCCTGAGTGTGAGGTTAGGTTTAGGGTTAAGTGTAGCCTTAATTAGCTACATTTATCATTGTGTCTATGGAAATTACTGACAATGTGTGTGTGTGTGTGTGTGTGTGTGTGTGTGTGTGAGAGACAGAGAAAGAGAGAGAGAGAGAGAGAAAGAGAGAGGGAGTGGGGTGTTTATCTCTCTCCAGGACATAGTAACTGCTCTCTCTGTAATTGTGTGTTGTCTTGGTGTGGTTCTGTGGTGCAGTAATAATTATATTATTTAGATTTGATCATTGTATTTATTACTGACTTTTCTGATGTAGTCTTAAATTTTTTTACCCGTTTTATCCAACGCCGGGATCAGACCACAATATTTTGGTGTTTCATGCCGCTCACTGTGTCAGATTAGAGCTATAAATCAGTGCCGTGTCTTGGTCGGGAGACGGCGTGAGTTCTGACGTCATCGGGGAGGCGGGTCAAGAAACGTCGGCCTCCTCCAGTGAGAATTCAGTGTTTTAGCTTTAAATCTTGTTTGTGTGTGTGTGTGACGTTATGCCACGTAGCTGGAGTTCTTACCTCAAACACTGACGGAAATAATCCTGTCCAGTCCAGAGTCTACCTGGAATCATGGGGCGCAAGGCGGGAACACACCCTGGAGGGGGCGCCAGTCCTTCACAGGGCAACACACACTCACACACTCACACACTCACAGCTATGGGAGCTTTTGAGTCTCCAATCCACCTACCAACGTGTGTTTTTGGACTATGGGAGGAAACACACGCAGACACAGGGAGAACACACCACACTCCTCACAGACAGTCACCTGGAGGAAACCCACACAGACACAGAGAGAACACACCACATTCCTCACAGACAGTCACCTTGAGGAAACCCACACAGACACAGGGAGAACACACCACACTCCTCACAGACAGTCACCCGGAGGAAATCCACGCAGACACAGGGAGAACACACCACACTCCTCACAGACAGTCACCCGGAGGAAACCCACGCAGACACAGGGCGAACACACCACACTCCTCACAGACAGTCACCCGGAGGAAACCCACGCAGACACAGGGAGAACACACCACACTCCTCACAGACAGTCACCAGGAGGAAACCCAAGCAGACACAGGGAGAACACATCACACTCCTCACAGACAGTCACCCAGAGGAAACCCAAGCAGACACAGGGAGAACACATCACACTCCTCACAGACATTCACCTGGAGGAAACCCACACAGACACAGAGAGAACACACCACACTCCTCACAGACACTCACCCGGAGGAAACCCACGCAGACACAGAGAGAACACACCACACTCCTCACAGACAGTCACAGCCAATTCATCAGGAAGGTTTTTTCTTTTTTACACTGAGGAACCCTCTTCTCTGAACCAGAGCCGTTACACAGAATACTCCCCCGTGGTTTGAGCCTCCTGAGGCGAGCTCCACACATGTCCTCCACCCCGAGAGGGCACAGAAGATGGATGCCAGCTCTCTGTGGGCAAATGGCCCATTCAGTTCATTTGCTGTGGGGCCGGCAGTCTGCCTGCTCTGGGAATGAGGGTCCAGGGTGTTTGGATAAAATAGACTTCGGATGAGAGCATCACTAAACGCAGTGTGCAACAGCTGCTCCGTTCGTGTCTCATCGATTCGCTTTCCTGTCTTCCTCGGGCTGTTTGAGAGCGTGTTGCGTCGAGGTCCGTGTCAGAGATTGTGGAGAGCGCTGTCCTCTGGCCCTGGAGCGAACGTTTGGTGCTGTACCAGACTGGGATTTATGTGTGGAGCGAGGGTTAAGGGCAGAAATTAAGAGCGGCGTTGTGAGAATGTTGGGATCAATGCTTTGTTTTTCTCAAGGCTAAATCTTCATTAGTTGGAGAAGGCTTTCTCTCTGAAAACACTTCTCCTCGCTCGCCTCGTATGGTGCCCTCAGCTGTGAGTCAGGGCTGTGGAAGTCATTAAGGTCCTCCAGTGATGCTGGCATCTGTTTCTTATCCACTAATTATGAGCCATGTCTCTTAAGTGCTTCTCCTAATGAAGGTCTTATCTCTCCATCGCTGTTCTTTCACTCTTTATACACGTCCTGGTTGTCTGTGTGCAATCAAATTATACCAGGTTTGTGTGTGTGTGTGTGAGAGAGAGAGAGAGAGAGAGAGAGAGAGAGAGAGAGAGAGAGAGAGAGAGAGAGAGAGAGAGAAAGAAAGAGAGAGAGAGAAATAGAGAGAGAGAGAGAGAGAAAGAGAGAGAGAGAGAGAGTGTCAGAGATAGAATTTTGTTTCTGTTTCTGAAGAAATTCCATATTGATCTCTGTCAGTCTCTCTGTCTATCTAGCTGACAATGTAGGTGTGTGTGTGTGTGTGTGTGTGTGTGTGTGTGTGTGAGAGAGAGAGAGAGAGAGAGAGAGAGAGAGAGAGAGAGAGAGAGAGAGAGAGAAATTGGTAAAATGAGCTCTGTCTCTGTATGGAGGCTCTTCTCTACAGAATCAGACAGCTCATACCCTAAGGGCCATTAAACACACTGCCATCTAGTGTTGAACTGCAGTCCTGCAGCTTTAATGAGGGAATCAGGAACAAACAAGGCCCTGTTCAGTAACAACGCTGGGTTTACAAATCTGTTCAGTGGTTCACTGTGGTGTGTGTATAAATCTGCATTTTTAATAATAGACTGTGTGTCTACACATTCTTCCAGTGTGTAATGTACTTGTGTAACAGTCTCCCCTTCGCTGCTGCGCTGATGTCGCTGATATCGCTTGACAGGCCAAACATTTTAATGGGACAGAAGGCTTTGCCTTTGGGGCTGTGGTGTCCTTTAAGTAAGGAGTGTGTTCATGCAGAGCTAATACGGACGTGAGTTTTGTTATATGTCATCTCCGCTGCTTTGGTGTGGCCTGTGTTAACGTCTGCATCGGCTCTAATCATCAGAGAGTGATGTGAGTGGGCCGCCGTTGTGTTAAGGTTGAGTTAAAGTGTGTGTGAAGTGTGTGTTAAGTCTGATGACTGTTGTACTGGCCTGTTTCTCGTCTCGCTGGAGGCTGGACTTTTACAGAGGATAGTGCAGTGTACCCGTCACAGCTCTGCCTTTGAATCGCACTAATCACAACACACACACACAAGACACACTGCCACGGACGCTGGTGCTGGCAGGCACTGTAGCGAATGCTAATTTGACAAGCCATTTGCCTTAATTAAAATGTAATCCCTTTCTCAGGCCATGTTGTTTTCTCTCTCTCTCTCTCTCTCTCTCTCTCTCTCTCAGTGTGTGTTGCTGTTGTATCTGATGTCAGACCAAAATAGCTCATCACAGAGTAACTGATTGAGCTGTGGTTGCACCGAAATCATACAGCACCCTTTAATTATTTTATTCCCACTCCAAACAGTGCATGTCTGAGGAGATCCAGTACATGAACATGGAGTTTTCAGAGCTAGGGTTTTGAAGACATAGACAAGACATAAACAATGGGACTCCCAGCATCTATCTATGAGGAGTGTGGTGTGTTCTCCCTGTGTCTGTGTGGGTTTCCTCCGGGTGACTGTCTGTGAGGAGTGTGGTGTGTTCTCCCTGTGTCTGCGTGGGTTTCCTCCGGGTGACTGTCTGTGAGGAGTGTGGTGTGTTCTCCCTGTGTCTGCATGGGTTTCCTCCGGGTGACTGTCTGTGAGGAATGTGGTGTGTTCTCCCTGTGTCTGTGTGGGTTTCCTCAGGGCTCTCTGGTTTTTCCCACGCTCTGGTTGGTAGGTGGAGTGGCAGTGTGCCATTTTTCACAGCAGTGGTTCAGAGAGCTGGTCCCGATGGACACTGTGCATTTTAGAGATCCTCCAGCTCCCAGCACATCTGATAGAAGCAATGAGCTAATGAACAAATCCTTCACTAGTGAGAGTGTGTGACTGAGGTCCAGTGATTCTGGGTCGGCTCTGGACCCACCACAACACTGATCAGGATGAAGGGCTTACAGAAGATGAATGAATGAATGAATGTAGACTACATGTCCAACTTTTGTAGACATCCTTTACTATTTGAGTTTTCAATTTCTGCAGAATGTGCCCCCAGCCACTCACCTTTAGGAACTGCTCCACAGGAGGGTGCTATTCAGTTCTCTGCATCAAAGACACTGATACATAGTGACACAAACAGTTGTAATCCTTGGTCTTTTTCAGTAAAAAGACAATACAGAGGAAACCTCGTTGTGTCGCAGCCGGTGAAGTCTTTCTTCGTCTACAGTCGATGTTTTCGGACGTGTCCCTCTTGTAATGGTGTTTTGATTCATTTTCTCCCGATAGATTTCTGTCAGCAGTCCTTCAAGTGCTTTCTTGGAACTTGCAGCAGACGAATTCAAATAAGCATTAAATATTAAAGTGGAGCCTTTGAAGACGGATTAGAAATGGCATGATGTCATCAGAAGGAGTAAATGAACGAGATAAACACTTGAGACGGCATCTCCCTGCCTGTGTATTAAATCAGATGGTTCTGCACTTGAAAAGCAGCACTAAGCAGGATTACTACACTCCGCGTGGTCCGTCTGCTGAGGAGGGGATGCTCATGATAAAGATAAAGTGAGCATCAAGGAACAACAGCGGACACTTCTCCTGTTCGTGTGTTCTGTTTAGAAAAACATTGCCTGTAGTATGAGATGCTCTGGAACAGCTGCACATGAGCCTGAAGCCACCAGGCCCAGTGTTGCGCGTGGGACACAGGATACAAACACCTCCAGCACTGGATAGTCCCATCCAGTACCTTTGGGATGAGGTAGAGTGGGGTTAATGATCCAGAAGCAACCATCCAACACATTTTCTCAAGTCTGAGTGCCATCAGATCCTCACAGCAATGTTCCCGCTAAAATCTAAAATAAAGCCTACGAAGTTGACTACAGTAAATGTGGACAAAGAGGAACTACACCCAAAAAACTCATTTAAATATGAAGCTATTTGAACTTTAAAAACGCTCTGAAGTGTCACAGACGTAGGCAGGGCCCTGCTTTAGTGTTTGTTCCATTTGCATAAACACCGAGGAACGTCCACTCACCGAGGAGAGCAGTGTGGGGACAAGTGGAGGCATCGTAGGAGCACGACACGAGGAGAGTGTCGTCAAGGGTGGCTCGCTGATTTGCATATTGTGACTCCTGCAGCTATAGCAGAGTTGAACCTGAGGGGGGTGCTACAGAGGTGGAAATGACCACAAGAAATGTGTTTTTGGCATTTTATTGGCAGGCAGTTGGCCTTAGCGTTACTCCTCAAAGTGAGGTGACTCTAGACTTTAGTCGGTGAATTTTCATGAGCAAAATCCCCTTAATGTTAATGGAATTTGGGAAATACATCGGGAGTCTATTACTTGTTGGTGACAGCAGCTTTAAGGAATTTATCTGAATTCATTGACACACAGATGAGTCTCCAGACTCCATCTGATCTCGACCTGGCAAAAACAGCACGATGAACGGCAGATGAAAACGGATTTAGAGGCATTTCACTGCAGCTTTGCAGATACTGACTGTTTGACCATTATAATCTCACCCTAATATAATCAGCGTGACTGTGGGTGGCAGATTTCCCAGCGCCAGGCTTATTTCAGCAGAATATAACCCCACTACGCCAGCGGAATTTAATCTGGAGGTGCCTCTGCTCGCTCTGGAACAATTTCATCATGCTCAGGCACACGTATTTATCTTAAAACTGTTCATTAAGACCAATCTCTAATGATTATTTAATGACTTGGAGTCCTGTGCAGACATTCATTTGCATGACTCAGGAAGACAGCTCTGAGATACGCCGCTTTAATGAGCGTTACAGTGAAAAGAAAGCCAGTCCTTCCACTCAGTCGTCGACCATAAGGAATACGCCATTGCGCCCAAATGGTGCCCCTGGGGTTTTTCGTTTCCAGTGGTTTACATAGAGAGAGAGTCTGTACAAAAGTTTCCCCTTTTAAAAAGTGTCGCACCCATTCATGTCTTCACACACTGACCACAGAAAGCAGAGCAGCTGCACATGAGCCAAAGGGAACTCCTGAGCACTGTGTTGTGGAGCTGCGGAACCGTGTTCCCCGGAGTGACCTGCTGGATGAGCTGGAGGGGCTTTTGTGAGCCAGAGCTAATGTACGAAAAAGGACCGTGGTTCCTTTAAAAACAACAAATACACTGATTGTGATCCGGCCTGAATGCTCACAGTGAAAAGGGCTTGAATGCTCACAGTGAACGGAGACCGGAGGAGGCCGGTTCACCCGCAGAATAAAACCCGTCTGTTTCTGCGGTTCTGTGTGTGTTCCACTGCTGTGTGTTGATGAAAGGAAGCTGTAGAGTTCAGTTTGGTGTTGAGTGCAGCTCAGCTCAGCTGCAGCACAGAGAAGACCTGCCTGGGAACGCAGCTTAGCGTAGAACAAAAGGGAACAGTGCTGCGGTACGGGTTGCCAGATCTTTACAAAAGAAGATGCCTTTTCCCAGAAAACACCAGAAGCATTTAGAGGATAAGAATATAGAGGAAAAACAACAGTAGCAACAAACATGTACGTTATGCATTATACAAGAAACGGCAAAAGCCTCCCTAGCTTTTAATGTGCGCTCAAAAACATTGGTCTGATCAAGTCAATATCCACCCTCCTGAGGCTGGGGGCACTGTTTTTTTTTATTATCTTTGTAGAGAAATTGAAGTGGAAGGTAGAGAGGTGTTTTCTATTTAAAAGCATAATGTTCTTGTTCATATTTGTTATAGATAGATAGATTGATAGATAGATTGATAGATAGATTCGTGAAAAGTTACAAGCTGAAGAGCTAATTGTGTTCATGCCTGGTGTTTGATTCAGTCGCATTTGACTCATGAGTCGTATTTCTCAGTGTGCTGCCTCTGTTAACAACATCATGGAGCTGAGTAATAGTGATATTCTGCAGTTTACAGTAAACATCCCTGGATTTCTCTCTCATCCCTCTTCTCTTATCTCTTCTTCACAGTGATCTGCAGCTTCCGGGGCTCCGTGGCTCATGGCCTGACTCTAGAGATCGGAGAGACTGTTCACATCCTGGAAAAGTGTGAGGGTAAGTCACTGTCGGGAAAAATGACTAATAAACAACAACAGAAAAAAGCACTAAATTCTGCGTATTCAGTTTTTAGCGGTTTTCAATATGAGGTGTGTGTGTGTGTGTGTGTTTGCTTGTGTGTGTATGTGTGTGTGTGTGTGTGCTTGTGTGTGTGTGTGTGTGTTTGCTTGTGTGTGTATGTGTGTGTGTGTGTTTGCTTGTGTGTGTGTGCTTGTGTGTGTGTGTGCTTGTGTGTGTGCTTGTGTGTGTGTGTGCTTGTGTGTGTGTGTGCTTGTGTGTGTGTGTGCTTGTGTGTGTGTGTGTTTGTGTTTGTGTGTGTGTGTTTGTGTTTGTGTGTGTGTGTTTGTGTTTGTGAGCATGTGCAAGGAAAGATGAACACAAGACCCACCCAGATATAATCAAACTCACACTGTGTCCTGTGTGTATCATGTTTAAATTAAACCTAGCATTTAGCTTGTTTTATGGCTTGGTTTGTGTGAATGTGTCCCTCTGCTCTACCGCTGGGGTCCAGCGTGTTGATGGGTCATTGATATTCCCGAGACGGTCCTAGGGGATCCTGTCTGGACGTGTTGGCCCTTTGAGATAATGAGTCTGATGGCGACATTAGCTGTGGCCATCTCCCCACCTTCCGTAATGATTTAAACCAAAGCCCACGCACGTTTCTCCCGGGTAAGACCCTGTCAATGAGAAGAGAAACAGCTTCTGTGTGTCTCAGCGCTCGGAGAAAAGTGAGGAGGTGGAAAAGCTGCTGCTGCTGCTGCTACTGGCTTCATTTAACCAAACAGCCAGATAACTGAAAGATGAGGTTAAAATCCAGCTATTGATTACTCTCAACTGTCTTCAGAGCCACTGCGGGAAACGCAGAGTTCAGGAAAGTAATTTTTATGATGGATTTGCACTGGATAGGACATCTCAGTGTAAATAACATAGATGGGAGTGACTACCCTATTTATGCATTGCCTACTGTCCTGAGAACAGCCCACCAACCAAAAATATCCAGCCCTCAGCCGTCAGTGTAATGGGCAAGAAGATGACAAAGTCCTTCACACACTTATTATAACTGTGGTTATAAACAGTGTAATGGTAGAAATGATTGAGTATGATACATGTTCATACCTCATCTATACATCTTATTGTGCACAGAGCTTCCATAAAGTTGCCAGACGTTTCCCTATGACTGAAACGGTCTGTTTGACCGGGACTGAGATATTCTAGTAATAATTAATTTTACCCCATTTCCAAATGTAAAACTAACCGTGTCTGAGTGGGGCTTAATGCTGTTAAAGTTCGCTGCTGGAGAAAACAAGAACCGTGCACAGCTTAGAGAACTTGAATGCCGATTTTAGTTGGTTTAAGCTGGTCTAGTCACCCTACGTTTTCCTAATCACCAACAGCCTTTTCCTGGAAGAGTGTGTGGAGAACGTCTTTAAAAATTGCACAAAGTGTCAAACAAATAAATACAGTGGAATTTGAGTTCCTAACGTGTGTCTATTGATAGTCAGAAAACATGTTATTTCTTACTAATTGAAGGAATAAGGTTTAAAAGACCCCCCCCCCCCCCCCCACCAACGGTGTTGGGAAACTCTAATAGGCGTCTTGCCTGTGACGTAGATGGTGGACAACAACTCTAGAAGCTGCACTTAATTTAATGCAAATTGAGAAAAAGGTGTGTTGTTTTTGGCTGCATACAGTGGAACATCTGTGCACAAATGGCCCAAAGATCCCAAAATATCCAGAAAATTGACTAAATTTGTCAACTTTAAATGGGCACTTTGGAAAGGACCATCCGCTCACTCCGTTATCTGTAGCTCATTTCACTGGCGCTTTTCCAACAATATGGGCATGTAAGGACACCAACGAAAGGTGTTCAAGAGCCTCTGTAACATGGAGGTAAACAGGGTAAAGACACTTACTTCGCCTGTTTTAGTTGGTGTTAGTTAACGTTAGCTTGACTTGCTAAACTCGGTAGCTCAGATTATACTCGGCTACGTAGCTGCATTACGGAGGTTTACACTTCGATCACATTTAGAAGAATAACGGTACCTCTAAATTTGAGTTTAGCTTATTGCTAGGCTATTGTCGTGAATAATGTTGGTTATTTAGCTAGATACTGTCATAACAGTCAGTCATAATGGTGTTTTACCGCGGCGTTGTTCAGCTGTTGTCCACCAGTGACGTCACGGTCGCGTTCAAGAATTTCCGTAGAGAGCTCGGGTTTTTCCGTCAATTTAATAAAATTGTCGGTTTTAAAGCAAATTAAAAAAGACTCTTACTTAGTCTCGGACTGATGCCCATTGCTGAAGCACACATGTGAAAGTGATCCCCAAACCTCACCCATATTATACCCTCCCATACTCGAAAACTAGTGTATATTATTTAACTATTCATTTTTCATATTTCACTATCACTTCCCTCTTGTAATTAGCCTCAGGCTCAAGATATGACTTTTTACCTCAGCCTTTTCAACCCCTATGTGAGTCTCTGAGAGAAAGGCAAGTTGCCGTATGTCACTGGTTAAAGGTCAGTCAGAGAATTTTCATCTGATCTCTTTGACGATCACTTACTCTGACCGTGACCGTGGTCTGACATTTGAGGCCTTCGGGAGCGGAGATGGCAGCCGAACTCAGAGCCCGCTCCCCTGCCTCCAGCGATGTGCTGCCGCTCAAGTGCCACAGGAATATGTTTCCATCTGTGAAAGTGCCCTTTGCTCTTGACATCAAGGAGAAGGTTTTTTGTTGACTCCTCTCATTCACACGTCTCTGTTTCACCGCTGTGGGAAACACTGTGACGTTCTGTGGAAACGACAGCATTATTTTTGCTGCATTGTCACCAAAGGTTATTGATCAGTTTTTCAAAATGGTTTAGATCTCCTTCCTTCAGTACTTGCAGATCTATGAATGTGCAGTTAGTCCTCCCACACCTCTGCGTGTCCCCTGTAGCTTTAAAGCCCCACCCCATGATGTGTTGGGATTGGTTACTTAGGCGTGTGAGGTATGAACCCCTGTCTGTCTGAATCTGTGTTTCTGAGGCTGATACCATTGTTAAGATCCGCATGTCACTGACACCCTTTGGAACCCAGGACTCTCCAGCATTAAAGCACAATCAGATTTTTCATTGTTGCCCAGTATTGCGATGATAAGCAGTGTGTTTCTGAACCGACAGAAAGCTTCTGCAGGTCAGGGGATAAGCTGTGAGGCAGTAGGTGAGATAAGCGTGGCCACTGGCCTCGGGACAGGGAATAATCACAGCTCAGATTCCAGGGGTGAGCAGTTCACTGAGCTCATTGATTGTTTGCTCGCCGTCCCATGCTTGTGCAGTAATGGATGCCTGTGAAATCGAAGACTTTAAAACATTCAGAGTCTGATCTCTCATTGGACGGTGGATGGAGGGCCAAAGTAAAGCATCGTTAAAGCGTTTCTACCGGCCCTGAGCAAGTTTAAGTGAAAGTTAAAACCAGTCATAAAACAAACATAAGTTGTGCACACACAGAAAAAGTGCAGAGCAGCTGCACATGAGTTTGAGTTCACCACGGACAGCGCCAAACGTCAGCTAGAGGATTATAAAGCCCCCAGTGTTGGGTTTTGAGTTCTCTGAAGTGATGGAGCTCCATTCAACACCTTCCATCATTAATACATCGTCAATCGAATGCCAGGAAATCCTCACAGCAATGTTCCAACAATTTTTTAAAGACTTCCTGGAAGAACAGAAGTTAGACTACATTCACGTTATCAGCCCAAAGTTGGGAGGGCTGTGTGGACACGTCAAATCTGAGTTTGTCGAATCAGATTGGAGTCACTTTCATATGTGTCCTAGACTGGATATGCTTCCATTTTGTGGGCCTGCGACATGAATGTGAACTGCCAGATCTGATTTCCTGTGTCTTTTTGCCTATACTCTCACGCTTAGTGTTAGCACCTCCATCAACGACAGCATGGCAGAACAACTGGAGAGACTGGGGCTACATCCCAAATAGCACTATGCTCACTAAATAGTGCACTACACACATTATAAAACTAAAACTACTACACTCAGGTTGGGGGCCTTAGTTCGACTGGAAGGTGGAAGGTGTATTTTATGACCCACAGTGTGCACTACATAGGGTGGAGGGAGACTCTAGGCGCAGCAGAACAAGCCTTTTGTTGCTTCCTTGTCCTAATCATGTAGAGCCTACAAACTGTTTTCAGAACCATTTTTTAGAAAGAGATTCATTGATAATTTGAAAATCTGAATTGATGACTGAGGCTTGTAAAGCTGCAATTATACAACGTCAACATCACGTTTTGTCAGTTACATAATCAAAAAACACACACAAGTTTGACCGGGAGAGCATATATTTAGCAACTATTACAAAGTGTATCTGAAGTGCTGAACACTCAACACCAAAAAGGAGGAAAAACAGAAAGAGAGTGTGTCATCCCTCAGGTCCAGAGAGTGTGAGAGAACAAGCCTCACTTTATGACAGACACGCCGCCGTCGTAAGTGTGAATAAGAGCGGAGAGCTGACAGAGTGGCTGCCTGTAGTTGGAGACACATGCGGCATTTCATCAGCTGTCACTCACCTCGCACGCTCTCAGTTCTCTCACGGCTCTCGCACAACTTCGCCTTCAACTGAGAATCACACCATCCACCAGAGGGACGAATCAAGCCTGTTGCCTACAGCGAGCCTCAGGAACCTGCACCTACACACAGCTTTCAGCTCCGCTTTTCACAAGCTTTGCTCATGATGCGGTAGACAGTGGAGCCACCTTAAAAGAATACTTCTCTGTCTCAGAGTGTGATCACATAAGGGTGCAATAACGGCTCGATTCATTCATTCACCCCTCTTCTGAGACTGCTTCGTCCTGATCAGGGTTAAGATGTGTCCAGAGTCAACCAGGAGACAGTGGATGGAACACAGGAACATATTCAAACCTGTTTACAGTTTCACTCAGTCACCCAGTCACTCACACCTGTGGACAGTTTCACTCAGTCACCCTGTCAATCACACACTCACACCTGTGGACACTTTCTTTAACACACTCACCCAGACACTCACACACACCACACCTGTGGACAGTTTCAATCAGTCACCCAGTCACTCACACACTCACACCTGTGGATAGTTTCACACACTCACTCAGTCACTCACACACTCACACCTGTGGACACTTTCTTTAACACACTCACCTGTCACTCACACACTCACACCTGTGGATAGTTTCACACACTCACTCAGTCAGTCACACACTCACACCTGTGGACACTTTCAATAACACACTCACCCAGTCACTCACACACTCACACCTGTGGATAGTTTCACACACTCACCCAGTCACTCATACACTCACCCAGTCACTCACACCTGTGGATAGTTTCACACACTCACTCAGTCACTCACACCTATGGACACTTTCTTTAACACACTCACCCAGTCATTCACACACTCACACCTGTGGATAGTTTCACACACTCACCCAGTCACTCATACACTCACCCAGTCACTCACACCTGTAGATAGTTTCACACACTCACCCAGTCACTCACACACTCACACCTGTGGATAGTTTCACACACTCAGTCACTCACACCTGTGGATAGTTTCACACACTCACCCAGTCACTCACACACTCACACCTGTGGATAGTTTCACACACTCACTCAGTCACTCACACCTGTGGACACTTTCTTTAACACACTCACCCAGTCACTCACACCTGTGGATAGTTTCACAGACTCACCCAGTCACTCACACCTGTGGATAGTTTCACACACTCACCCAGTCACTCACACACTCACACCTGTGGATAGTTTCACACACTCACCCAGTCACTCACACACTCACACCTATGGATAGTTTCACACACTCACCCAGTCACTCACACACTCACACCTGTGGATAGTTTCACACACTCACCCAGTCACTCACACACTCACCCAGTCACTCACACCTGTGGACAGTTTCACTCAGTCACCCTGTCACTCACACACTCACACCTGTGGACACTTTCTTTAACACACTCACCCAGACACTCACACACACCACACCTGTGGACAGTTTCAATCAGTCACCCAGTCACTCACACACTCACACCTGTGGATAGTTTCACACACTCACTCAGTCACTCACACACTCACACCTGTGGACACTTTCTTTAACACACTCACCTGTCACTCACACACTCACACCTGTGGATAGTTTCACACACTCACTCAGTCACTCACACACTCACACCTGTGGATAGTTTCACACACTCACTCAGTCACTCACACCTGTGGACACTTTCTTTAACACACTCACCCAGTCATTCACACACTCACACCTGTGGATAGTTTCACACACTCACCCAGTCACTCATACACTCACCCAGTCACTCACACCTGTGGATAGTTTTACACACTCACCCAGTCACTCACACACTCACACCTGTGGATAGTTTCACACACTCACTCAGTCACTCACACCTGTGGACACTTTCTTTAACACACTCACCCAGTCACTCACACACTCACACCTGTGGACACTTTCTTAAACACACTCACCCAGTCACTCACACAATCACACCTGTGGATAGTTTCACACACTCACCCAGTCACTCACACCTGTGGATAGTTTCACACACTCACCCAGTCACTCACACACTCACACCTGTGGATAGTTTCACACACTCACCCAGTCACTCACACCTGTGGACACTTTCTTTAACACACTCACCCAGTCACTCACACACTCACACCTGTGGATAGTTTCACACACTCACCCAGTCACTCACACCTGTGGATAGTTTCACACACTCACCCAGTCACTCACACCTGTGGATAGTTTCACACACTCACCCAGTCACTCACACACTCACACCTGTGGACACTTTCTTTAACACACTCACCCAGTCACTCACACCTGTGGATAGTTTCACACACTCACCCAGTCACTCACACCTGTGGATAGTTTCACACACTCACCCAGTCACTCACACCTGTGGATAGTTTCACACACTCACCCAGTCACTCACACCTGTGGATAGTTTCACACACTCACCCAGTCACTCACACACTCACACCTGTGGACACTTTCTTTAACACACTCACCCAGTCACTCACACACTCACACCTGTGGATAGTTTCACACACTCACCCAGTCACTCACACCTGTGGATAGTTTCACACACTCACTCAGTCACTCACACACTCACACCTGTGGATAGTTTCACACACTCACCCAGTCACTCACACACTCACACCTATGGATAGTTTCACACACTCACCCAGTCACTCACACACTCACACCTGTGGACACTTTCTTTAACACACTCACCCAGACACTCACACACTCACACCTGTTGACACGTACTTTAACACACTCATCTAGTCATTCACACACACTACACCTGTGGATAGTTTCACACACTCACCCAGTCACTCACACACTCACCCAGTCACTCACACACTCACTCAGTCACACACAGACTCACCCAGTTACTCACACACTCACACCTGTGGAGAGTTTCACATACTCACCCAGTCACACACTCACTTACCCAGTCACTCACACACACTCAAGCCTGTGGATATTTTCACACACTCACTCAGTCACTCACACACACCTTTGGACAGTGTGAATTGTTGAGATGAACGTACTGACCCCACTCTTATTTGTGTGATATTTTCAGCTCTGTTCTTTGTTACTAGATTAATGCAGTGTGTAAATAACAGTGAGTCTACAGCATCTCTGCAGGGAGGGCTCTCGTCGTTTCTGGAACTAATGACGTAAACAGAAAGAGATGATGGTCTCTCCTAATGTTGACTGGCAACCACTTAATTTTGTAGTTAATTTCTGCCCTGGTCAAAAGCAGTAAGAGAGCGGGATTGTGGGTGATTAATCGAGCAGGTGCTGGGGGTTTGGGACAGATGGTCGCAGGTGCATGCAGCCAGCCGCTCATGAATATTTTCTGCTGTTGTCACAGTCATTTACTGGCAAATGAACAAATGAACACATTAAGTCATCAGCAGAACGGGGTCTGAACAGCATGACGTTTCCAAATCAATGGAGGAAATCTCTCCTGGTCAAGAACCGGAGCTTTTTACTGTCAGATGAAATCTATCTATCTATCTATCTCTATCTCTATCTCTCTCTCTCTATCTCTATCTCTATCTCTCTCTCTATCTCTACCTCTATCTCTATCTCTATCTCTCTATCTCTCTCTCTCTCTCTCTCTCTCTCTCTCTCTCTCTCTCTGCCTTTTCTCTTACCTTCCAGTCCCAAGCCCACTTCTCTAACAATTAGGCCGCTCAAAATCTAATTAAAAGCTTGTCTTATTTACATCAGGACTGAGATGGACACATGAGACAAACTCTATTCAGGGTGGTGTGTGTGTGGGGTGGGGTGGGGGGGTCATTCTCAGGGACAGACAACCAACACACACTGCGCAGTGACAGATAATCTACAGTCTCGGAGGTGGGAGTGTATCACAGAGCAGACAGTGAGAGGACACGCTTTTTAAAAACGACTGGAAGACGCTGCACATGAGGTCGGCAGCCACCCCTGTCTCCGGCTGTAAACCTGGATCATGTGAACGACTTCAGCAGCCGTCTGACGCCTCTTGCTGCATGAGCTCCTGCTTTAGCGCCTTGAAAGCTGGTTTTAAGTACGGCTCAGGAAGCTTATCCTGCCGGATCTGAACAGGATCGACCGTGTGCTTGGCTTTTAGGATCTGGAAATATGATCCTGACGTATATGTACCGACATTTAAGTTTATTTAGATAAAAACCTTCAAAGACAATCTCGAACAAGCCTTGAACTGATTTATCTGTGTAACTTGTTTACCTTGTATAACCAGTTGTTTATTTTTTTTTTAAATGTGTTTGTCCTAACCCTTATGTTATCTTTCTGTTTCAGGATGGTTCCGAGGGTTCTCCACTAAAAAGCCCACCGTCAAGGTAAAGAGAATAACGTTCCTTCATAATTTTCAATGTATAGAGCATTGTGCAAAAGACTTAGACACCTAAGGTTATTGCTATTATTATTTAAAAACAATTCCTCTGGTTGTATACTATTTTATAAAATTTAAATAAATACAGCAGGTTAGTGTCGCAGTCACACAGCTCCAGGGACCTGGAGGTTGTGGGTTTGATTCCTGCTCCGGGTGACTGTCTGTGAGGAGTGTGGTGTGTTCTCTCTGTGTCTGTGTGGGTTTCCTTCAGGTGCTCCGGTTTCCTCCCACTGTCCAAAAACACACGTTGGTAGCTGGATTGGCGACTCAAAAGTGTCAGATTGTGTGTGTGTGTGTGTGTGTGTTGCCCTGTGAAGGACTGGCGCCCCCTCCAGGGTGTATTCCTGCCTTCCGCCCAATGATTCCAGGTAGGCTCTGGACCCACCGTGACCCTGAACTGGGTAAGGGTTACAGATAATGAATGAATGAATGAATTAAATAAATACAAAAACGTCGTAGCTGTGCGGTGAGAGTGTGAAGAACAAAATGTGTGTCCAGATGTTCTCATTGATCGTATGGATTTGTTAAATCAACACAATGAAGTATTCATTAACCGCTGAACCTAGGGAATGGAAGATAACCTCAAACAATTCTGGACCAGCACATTCGCACAGTGAATAAACTCTTACTGTTCAGACAAAGAGCTTTTTAAGTCTAACATTCAGATGTGTTTAAGAAAGTTGCACAGCACTGTGTTCCTCGGACTGAGAACTGATTTCATTCCAATAGAAGGTTAATTCAGATGATGACATCATTTGATTCAGATCCTGAACATTGTAGGTGTCAACACAGGCCTCATACGAGCTGCTGTGGTGTGAGCTAGAACTCTGCAGAAATGCCCATTAATGTGAAGCTTTTGTGAATTACACAGAGGAAGAGTCTACAGCCACGTGTTGGCAATGTTAAAACATTCGGACCACTCTGGCTCCTCGGAGACTGACAGCTTCAAACAGTCTCCCTCGGTCTGACACATTTATTCACGGTCCCGGGATTAACACGAGAAGCGTTAAACACGCTTTCCCTGTAATAGATGTCTTGTTTTTGCGGAAAGCAGCTGGAGCGTAAACCGAAGCCTGATTCTCATTTGCAATATGTTTGTAAATTAGTGCTGTATTTTATAAAACCATTTGCTGTGAAAATGCACTTCTGCATAATGTATTTCAGTCCTATAGATTCCAGGTGGATGCCAAGGTGTCACACAAAAGCACAGAATAGTCCCCGGTGTCTCCTGCATGCCGCAGCATAAGCCATTGTCCTCGGACGTGTTTCTAGTCGCCGCGGTAATAAGCTTTCAGTGGTTGGAAAGAAGAAGCGGTTTGTAAGAAGCTTTAAAAGAGCCTGGCCTCTGTGCTGATGACTATTGTGAGCGGTTGTGTTGCGTCTCTCTGGTGCGACGATAATGTGCACGTCTCTGAAAAGATGGCGAGACGGCGTGAAAGTGGCTTTGGGTTTGTTTTATGCGACGCTGTTTAACCTTACACACTCAGCGCTGGGAAGCAGAGTCGTTACAGACACGCTGCTTCTGCTGCGCTCTTTATTCTGTGTCAGAGAAGTTTCACATGAAGTCAAATGTGTTCTATTGTCATTTAACTGTATAGAGGTTGCACAGATCACAGTGAAATGAAGCAACGTTCCTCGAGGAACTAGGTGCTACATAAAGCAACCCACTCACAATGAAAGCGCTCGAGTGCAAACACGGAACAAGAGAAGGAGCAGTAATGGAAGACAATAACAGTAAAAATAACATATATTAAGGAGGGGAGAGTTGACCAGTCACAGTACACTTTATGTGAGATGTAAGTGAGATAAAGTGCAGGTGCAGGGATTTAATCATTGGACACTAATTAGCAGCTGGAGGAGAGCAGTGATTGTCTCTCTCCGTAGTTCTCCATTTATTAGAAAGAAGTGTTCAAAGGATAAGAGGAACAGTCCAGTGTCCACCTGTGTGTGTGTGTGTGTGTGTTGGGTCTGCAAGGACGTGGAGCTGATCAGAAGCCCTTGTTTCAGGAAAGCGGATACATAAAAAGGAGAACACCCACACACCCCTGTGGAAATTACACACCTTCAGACAGTTTCACACATTCACTTAGTCACTTCCATACACACCCATTCACACCCACACTCACACACAAACAAGAAAACTTCACACTCACCCAGTCACACACCTGTGGACAGTTTCACACACATTTCAGTGAAGCTCTCTGAACGTATGATAATGATATGATACTTTCCTGTATCGTCCCACACCTGAACAACACTAGCCTCATCTCATCCTGTCGTTTCACTCCTGTGCCCCCCCCCCCCCTTCTGTGAGTCTCAGCTCCACTCCATTTGTAGATCTATTTTGACAAATAGTGTTTCGCAGCCTTTTATCAGCAGCTAAAGATGCTCTTTGTGTCTCACCTGCTTTCACCCTGTAGTCGAGAGCTTTGGCGTTTCATCTCCCTGCGGCTAACGCTAACGCTGCAAACACGGAGCTTCTTCACAGAGCGGAACCGTGTAGTAACGTTTTCCCTTTAGGCTTTTTCTGACCTCATTGGACACGGGCAGGGCTTAAGTCCAGGTGAGGTGAGGACACAGCATGTGCCGCAGAGCCTTTTCTGAGATAGCAGAAGTTGTGGAGCGTGGAAATCGGGGTTTAAAGGAGCTTAAATTGCATTGGACACAGCTGTTGGTATCTGTATCACTGCATGGACAGGTATTACACATTCGCCTTGTGTTGTTGCTTTTATTCACTGATAAAATAAAGCAGGGCTGTGAGGGGGTGTGTTGTCCTGATTGAGTGGATCAGACACAGCAGTGCTAAGGTATTTAAACCCCTGAGTGTCATAGCTGGACCAGGCTGAAGGAGTCTGCATGCTTAAGAGCAGCTGCACATGAGTCTAAGGTCTCTAATGCTGTTAGCTAGATGACTGTCAAATACCCAGGCCGTTTTTTAAGTGACGTAGCTTCACCCGATACTTCAGAGATGAGTTGGAGTCGTTATTGTGATCCAGGATTAATCATCTAACATCAGCACTAGAGTTTTCTAATGTTTATGTGGCTGAATGCCATCCAGCCCCCACAGCAATGTTCCAGCATTTGCTCTAAAGCCTTCTCAGAAATGTAGAAGCTGTTGCTGTAGTAAAGGGGAACAAGCTGCCCGCTAATACCCTCCTTTTAATGAGATGTGCTGTAGAGAGATCGGATTAGATTTACGATCTAAACCCCTGCTCGTTTAAATAGAGTGAGCATCAGAGGAGATGCTATACTTCGCTTATATATTTTAAGAGCTAGAATATATTTTTGTTAGCTGTTGAAATAGGTTTTAAAGCTTTTTGGTGGAACATATAATTTTAATTAACACTACATAAATTTTAGGTCATTTTTTTGTTGTATAAAATGACAAATGTCTTTTTTAATTCTACACAGCAGTCTCCTTAAAATGACAAAAGAGTGGGAGAATGTTTGAATTGTGAATTACAAATGTACAGTGTGGGCCATTTATATGGATACACCTTAATAAAATGGGAATAGTTGGTGATATTAACTTCCTGTTTGTGGCACATTAGTACATGGGAGGGGGGAAACTTTTCAAGATGGGTGGCGACCATGGCGGCCATTTTGGATCCAAATGTTTTGTATTTTGGTCAATTACAGTTACAGTTAAGTGTTTATTTAAAGAATAGTTTGTTAATGTCAAATTATTAATATTGAATGTTAACCCGATTTAACCCTTTAAATGCAAACGTATCAAATACCATTTTGAAGTCGGCCATTTTGGAACCAACTTTTATTTTTGCAATGGGTCATGTGCAGCACCTGAAACTACGGATACCGGAAGCCTGTGCTAGCATTTCTCCTGCGGTGTTGCTATCAGTGTGTGAAGAGTGGGAGAAGAGGGTTGCATTGACAATCCAACACAATGGGCAGCACTTTGAACACATTTTATAAGTGGTCAGAAACTTGCAAATAACTCATGAACGAATAAAGTTACGTTAAAACCAGGAAGACCATTGTTTTTCTTGTGAAATTCCCAGTGAGTTTGATGTGTCACATGACCCACATGACCCTCTTCCCATTGAAAAAAACACTGCCCCATAAAGATTGAAGTGTGTTTCACTTTTTCATTAGAAGATGAAAGAGCCACCTCCAAAATCATGTATCATATTTGATACGTTTGCATTTAAAGGGTTAAATCGGGTTAACATGTAATATTAATAATCTGTCATTAACAAACTATTCTTTACATAAACACTTTGTAACTGTAAACTGTAAACAGTTGGATCCAAAATGGCCGCCATGGTCACCACCCATCTTGGAAAGTTTTCCCCCCTCCTATATACTAATGTGCCACAAACAGGAAGTTAATATCACCAACCATTCCCATTTCATTAAGGTGTATCCATATAAATTGTCCCACCCTGTACATTACACAACAAACACTTAAAAACTCATTTTTCCAGCTAATATATCGTTTTCAAGCAAACCAGGGATGTCCAGAAAGAATGACTATCACAGGGCTGACATTTCCAAACAGTTTTCCTTTGTGTGAGCAAAGTTCGCTCCACAGAGAATTGTAAGGTCCAGCTTTCTGCTTCAACTGACCTTTAAAAGTGAATGCTGTGATAATGTTTGAGGAGCCATGGTCCAAATCGCTCAGAGGACCGTGCATCTCCGCCCTCACGAGACCCGGAAATGAAATGACCCAAAAATATAGAAAATATTTTAAAAAAAGAAAGATTATATTCAGAGAGGTGCTGACATTTTTTGATAAGATCACTTTGAAGCAGAGGGCTTCACTTCATTACAGCCGTCCATCTGCTGTTACCGGGAAATGTCAAACGTAGACGAATGGAAGAGCCGCATAAACGTCTCCAGGACTCAGCTGATGATGAGGAGTGCAGTTGTGTGTATTTTCACCTTCTGGTGTTACCACAATAATTCTTCTGAAGGGGCAAACTCCCAATTTTTGTGTGTTTCTGCATCCTCTGTCCATTTGATCAGCTCCATTGACCATACAGGATCACAGCGTAGTTCTACAATTACAGACTAGTCTCCATATGTTGCTCTGCATACTTTGTTAGCTCCTATTCATCCTGCAGTGACACTGACGTGGTGGTGGTGTGTTAGTGTGTGTTGTGCTGGTGTAGAGTGGATCAGACACAGCAGTGCTGCTGGAGTTTTTAAACCCCTCAGTGTCTGGACTGAGAACAGTCCACCGACCAAAAACATCCAGCCGACAGCGTCCTGTGTCACTGATGAAGGACTAGAGGACGAGCGACACACACTGTGCAGCGACAGATGAGCTACTGTCTCTGACTTTACATCTACAAGGTGGACCAACGAGGGAGGAGTGTCTCACAGAGTGGACAGAGAGTGGACACAGGGTTTAAAAACTCCAGCAGCACTGCTGTGTCTGATCCACTCTACACCAGCACAACACACACTAACACACCACCAGCACGTCAGTGTCACTGCGGCGCTGAGAAGACCAGGGTGAAAGGGGCTTAACAAAGTATTAACCACAGTCCGCAATTGTAAAACACCACAGTGCTCCTGTGTGGTCAGTGGCGCTGAGAGTGTTTGTGTACATCACTTTTTAAACAGCTCTGCTTTGTGGTAACTCGCAGGAGGACTTTGCCCGGGGCCTGTGCTCGGTGAGGTATGTGGGCAGCTCAGTCTCCAGCAGGGCACAGGTGTCCAGCTCCATGTGACACTTTACACATTCTTCCAGGTGGGAGCTGAGGGGTGTGTGGCAGTGTCCTCCCCAGGCGTGGGGTCAGTGCCATGTGGCAGCGCTTCAAAGCTTCATGCTGGAGGTGCCCGCCATCCCCTGCCATGTGAGGAGTAGCCTCTTCCCGTGCCAGTCCGAGCTAATCTGCTCTGGAGGTGACACGGTGCTGGCACTGGGCCTGTGCTCATTGTGCCAGCGCCACACTGAGCGAGCCGCGGTGAATAAGGTGGATCCCTCACCGATTACCTGCAAGCGGAGGGACAAGATATACCTGGACATGAGGACAGATTGGTATCCTGTGACACAACCTAGTAAAAAGAAAACAGTGTAAACAAAGCATTAAGTTGGTTGTAAACAAACGTTTGAGGGCTAGCTGCTTGTAAGCTAAATAATGTCATGCTCACGTAAGACACAACGAAGCACACACAAACACACCACCACTACATCAGTGTGACTGCAGCCCTAAGAAAGACCCCCCACTACCAAATCAAATGGATAATGTGTGTAACACACTTAGAAGTAGTTTTTGGAGATGTATCTTTGCATCTTTGCATTAAAATCAAGCAAGAAAACACACATTCGCCTGTTTCTTTCACTACTTTTCACCTATGAAAACAACAGTGTACACTGTGCTGTCACTTCCGCTTCTAAAGAGCCACACAAAGCAGAACCTGGTCCTGAGGTTTCCATCAACAAGAAAACTGTCACAGAATCAGCATTTCTCCCCAGAGCTTGTTTATGAGAAGCTCCAGAAACGTTTATGGACTAAAAATCTAACTCCAAATCCTTCCTCTGCTTTTACAACAACTCAGCACTGATTGGCACTCAGCTAAACTGTGTTTTCTTTAAGCTTCACGTCACTTTCCTGCTGTTCTCCAGGCAGAGCCGTGTGAAATGCAGTGTTAGCTGGTGAGAGAAATAAGCAGCTCTGGGATGGGTATGGACGCTGTACAATGAGGGAGACAATGAGAGGGTTTTGGATTGACAAGCGAGCAGTGCTGACTGTCGGTGGCTCTAACAATGCGTCTGAACGAAGCAGAGGCAGCGGAGACTGGCGAACAGACACAGCATGGTGGAAATGGGACGAATGCTTCCTCCAGGCGCTGAATCCAAGTCATAATCATTTTTCTAAAGTATGATTTTTTTTCACTTGCACATGTTGCAATTATACCTCCTTTCAGACTCTCATTTTTACCAACGCCAGCAAAGGATACAGTATAATGAGTGTAAGTCCTGTTCTCATCTTTCCATTCCTAACACCTTTCTACAAGAATCTTTAGGTTCCATGTTTTCAGATCCAAGGTGGGGAGATTTGGCCCAAATATATCTCACAATTTCTGTGGTTTAATATTTGGTAGGAACAAGATGTACCTGATTATTAAATGTATTATAAAATCCCTTGTTCAGTGCTTGTGCTAATTAATGTGTAGATCTGGAGCCCGCTGAACCACCATCAGAAAATGTGGGATGGAAGGAGCAGTTCTGATCCTGCGCCGCTTCTGACATCAAATTCAGAGACTTTAGAATAGCCCCGCCCCCTCGTCTGAGTCTGTCCAATCACAGAGCTGTATGTGAGTGCACAGAGGTGCACAAACGCAGCAAAACAAACACAGTGATGGCGGAAGAATAAGAGTAAAAGTGGAGAAAACGGGAACGGTGAAGAAAGATAACAGAGCAAAAACAGCAAAAACAGAGCTTGTATATATCACTTGTGTAAGAAAAGGAGATGTCAAATGAAAAGAAAAAGGGAAATTTGGCCTTGCAGTGGACACAAGGCTACAGGACACTTTTCCGTCCACCATTATTTTGATTTCAGAACCAGAACCTCTCGATTATTGATTACATTAGCGATAATTTGGACGATGACATGCGGAAAATGCATCCAACATTTAAGAACCTAAAGAATAATAGATCTGTGTCCAGGGTCTACCCTGCCTCCTCTGGCCTGGTGAAGAAGAACGATGCTCTCCACTTAGTCCGCTTTAACATAAGCAGTGCGATTTGATTGATCACAAGCTCTGCACTGAGATTCCCATAAACAGAACCAGGAGTCCTCCTGCTGGAGCCATGTTTACTGTGTGTTTTCCAGCTCTGCTAAAATCAGGGCGTTTGTTTCTGCTGAGAGAGGGTTTCTATTCCAGTCTCTGCAGCCAGTCCCTGGAGATGAATTCCTGCCTATTAGAGCACATCATTACTCTTTATGGCAGCGGAAATGCAACCAGCTACCACACGCAGAGAGGGATCAAGTGAGGGGCTCGAGAGGTGGAGAGAAACCCTGACAGGCTTTTACTCACAGATACCTCACCTTTTAATCAACACCAGAAGGAGCTGGGGGTTTTTAAAAATCCTACAGAAAGCTTTATAAAAATAGATTCGCCAATCCATGGCACCAGAGCTCGGATTATTGGAACGATGGAGTAAATCTCTTAATGTTGATGGTGAAAGACCTAGAACACCTGCAAAGCCCAGAATCTGGAGTCAGTTCCACCTTAACTTTAACAGTAAAAGTAAGTGAATATTCCCCAACTACGGAGCAGGATTAGAGCAACATCATCATTCAGAGTCTCTCCACCAGAGGGCGATGCTTAAACAAGTTTGTTTCCTATTTACTGAGCCAGGCCTGCGTATAAACGCCGGACCTTTTTTCCAGCATTCAAGCAGACCACAGAACTACCAAGTAATGAAGAAATATTCTCTGAATTTTATGAAAAGTGTATTGGATTAACCTTTTGTGTCATTAATGGTGCAGCAGCAGTGAACCCAGACAGGGCTTTTGTTTTCTTCCAGATGATTTTAATTCAGTGCTTTTACAGCAGTGCGTTTACTTTTACAGCAATATCGTTAACCTTTTAACCTTTTACTGTAAATCGAAGCGTCCAGTGCCTGTTACTCACTGATCAATAGCCTCCCCTCTGGCTCCGGCTCGTCTGAATAATCAATCCGGTCTCGCTGAGAGCACAACAGGCAGTTTTCCCGGCTGCTGTTTGCTCAGCTCAAGTCCATCACCTTCACCAGTTTAGTCTCTCGTGAAGGGGGGCCGTGAGTGGGTGAGGAGTATGTATGAGTACGAGCGCTTGTCTTGGGGTCATTATTCCTCCTCCTCTTCTCTGTGAGAGCGCAAACAATTGGACGCAGGGACAGCAACAAAAAGGCCTTTACAAGCCGTGTTTATGCGTTATTGAATAATTAAGCAAACAAACAGTTGTTATTGTGTTTCCCACATAGCGAAGAGAATAAAAGGCTGTCAGCGATGGTTCTGACATGCAGAGGCTGTTCTCTCTCTCTCTCTCTCTCTCTCTCTCTCTCTCTCTCTCTCTCTCTCTCTCTCTTGTAGGATATACTGTTCTTATTTGGCTTTTTCTGTTAAGGCCTTGTTTAGATTCCCCCTGCCGTTCAATGCTAATCAGTTTGAGCTCTGTTAGCTGCGAGCTGGGCCATTAGTAATGGGTCACCGCTCTGGATCCTAAGGCTATACCTGGTCTGGACACGATTGCTGCTGGACACGGCTGCTGTAGAGCCATTACGTTGGTTCTTGTGTTCTCCAGGACAGGGCCGTCATGGTCAAGGCTGAAAAAGTAAATGGGAATTACTCCCTGTTTTGTTTGTGCTGTATTTGAATGGTCAGCTTTTTCAAGGAAAACTAGGGCTCCCTGTGTATTACCAGAGTGTGTTTCATTTGCACAGCACTTTCCTAAATTCCAGCAGAAGGTGTAGAGGCAGGGTGTGGTTCCTATTCTCCTCAAAATCTAATATGGCGCAGTTTGTGAGCTCTGACGACAGAGGCTCTTTTCTCACTTTTACTCTGTGGAGCATCATAATGATTTTGAAGCTGTGATTTTACGATATCAATGTGACCTAGTGTTCCTTTAAGTAAACTAATTTGGAAGGTTTGTTGTTATAAATGGATAACGTCATATAAGTCAGTTATAGATGGCGCTTTTCCACTGCAGGGTCCCTAGAGTAGTCAACTAGACTCTATTCTGCTTTCCTCCTCCACCACCAGGTGAATCAGGCCCTGGTTCTGGAAGCGGGTTCTTGTTTAGTGGCTGTTCTCTCGTGGTTCAGAGCGAGTCGAGTAGGGACTAAACCGTGGCGTGTAAACCTTGCAGAGCGCTGATTGTCCAGAGAGAGTCGTCACTCTACGCCACGCAACGCAGACGACCAGCACCAACTCTCCATCTGTAAAATCTCCAGCTGCAGCAGAGATCACGTTTGTTTTTATCCGACTCACGACGGCAGCTCGTAAAATGACGCCGAGGTTCAAACGCTCCTTGGATCGGTGGCCGACGAAAGAATCCAGCGAGAGCTGCACGCTGCAACAAGGAAGGAACAAACTGTACTGAACTGTCTGAACTGATGACGGAGCTGTGTTCAGTCCCAAAAAACAACAACAACAACACCCCGATACTACTTTGAGTAAACAAATCTTAACGTTACTGCTGCCGCTGTGGGTTCTGATACTGGGAAATTAACCAAGGACCAAACAGGCTCTCTGTTGTGGGTCATTGGCCAGACCTCATTTCGTTACTCATAGTTTATCCCGTTGTCAAAAAACGTAATGATGGCTAAATTTTAAACCTGAATATTTAATAATCAGACGAGCGATGACTGTTAGTGGACATCGGTGAGAATTCTAACCCTTGGGGACCCCTGCTCTAGTGCATCATCAGACATGAAGAAAGCCACTGTCCCTGTCTTGTTCCCTTAGCTGTCAGCCCCCCAGAGCATGGTGGAAACTGGATTTCCTACAGTCTTTTCTCCTCCAGCCGAGAAGACACCCAGGAGACGGATGACACTGCGCCCCTCTGACAGAACCACCGCGGCTGTCCACCATCTTATCTTCACTCTCCCTCCCTCACTTTCACTCACTTATTTATTCCCCCAGACAGATTTAGCAGCACTAGCGGCTCGTGCTGCATGGTATTAGCTCTTACTGCGGGAAAACCATACCCGGAAAAAGCCGAAGCTTCCCAGAAGCCTGACAAGTGTCCAGCCAACCACAGGACGCTGCACGACTTTGCGTGACCTTCCAGCATCTTCGTCTCCACCCTGGGCTGATTTATTACGGCTCTCGTTTCGCTGTTTATTATCTTATCTCACGCTCTGTAATTTGTTCGTACATTTTCCACGGGCTGTAACTCCTTCCTACAGCCTTATCAAGATCTCCTTGTTTACGGACCGATACCTGGAACGTTTACAAGGCTCTGCGGCGTATGTCTTTCATACGTCTGAAAGTTACGCCCCAAATAAGTTCCCAAAGAGTTCGGGAATCTCTGCTCGCATCAACTTTTGATTTGAAAGTGACACTGATGTTAATGCCCTGTTTCTTTTTACTGAAAACAATAAAAACTTAATGTAAAATGTGTCATGCCTTTTAAACAAGGAGCATCTGTCAGTCAGCCATAACATTAAAGCCACCTCCTTTTTTTCTGCATTGACGCTGATGAAGTATGCAGAGTAACAGATGAATTACAGTCTGTAATTGTATTACTACATAATGCTCTTGTACAGACATTCAGTGTAGAAACCAGGTGATAACTTTTATAGCTGATTGATATAATATAGTATGTAAAATTAATTCAAATGAACTGTAATTGTGCACAGGGCGACACAGTGGAGCAGCAGGTGCTGTCTCTGTCACAGTTCCAGGGGCCTAGAGGTTGTGGGTTTGAGTCCTGCTGTGAGGAGTGTGGTGTGTTCTCCCTGTGTCCGCATGGGTTTCCTCTGGGTGACTGTCTGTGAGGAGTGTGGTGTGTTCTCCCTGTGTCCGCATGGGTTTCCTCCGGGTGACTGTCTGTGAGGAGTGTGGTGTGTTCTCTCTGTGTCCGCATGGGTTTCCTCCAGGTGACTGTCTGTGAGGAGTGTGGTGTGTTCTCCCTGTGTCCGCATGGGTTTCCTCCGGGTGACTGTCTGTGAGGAGTGTGGTGTGTTCTCCCTGTGTCTGCATGGGTTTCCTCCGGGTGACTGTCTGTGAGGAGTGTGGTGTGTTCTCCCTGTGTCTGCGTGGGTTTCCTCCAGGTGACTGTCTATGAGGAGTATGGTGTGTTCTCCCCGTGTCTGTGTGGGTTTCCTCCGGGTGACTGTCTGAGGAGTGTGGTGTGTTCTCCCTGTGTCCGCATGGGTTTCCTCCGGGTGACTGTCTGTGAGGAGTGTGGTGTGTTCTCCCTGTGTCTGTGTGGGTTTCCTCCGGGTGACTGTCTGTGAGGAGTGTGGTGTGTTCTCCCTGTGTCCGCATGGGTTTCCTCCGGGTGACTGTCTGTGAGGAGTGTGGTGTGTTCTCCCTGTGTCCGCATGGGTTTCCTCCAGGTGACTGTCTGTGAGGAGTGTGGTGTGTTCTCCCTGTGTCCACATGGGTTTCCTCCGGGTGACTGTCTGTGAGGAGTGTGGTGTGTTCTCCCTGTGTCCACATGGGTTTCCTCCGGGTGACTGTCTGTGAGGAGTGTGGTGTGTTCTCCCCGTGTCTGTGTGGGTTTCCTCCGGGTGACTGTCTGTGAGGAGTGTGGTGTGTTCTCCCTGTGTCTGTGTGGGTTTCCTCCGGGTGACTGTCTGTGAGGAGTGTGGTGTGTTCTCCCTGTGTCCGCATGGGTTTCCTCCGGGTGACTGTCTGTGAGGAGTGTGGTGTGTTCTCCCTGTGTCCACATGGGTTTCCTCCGGGTGACTGTCTGTGAGGAGTGTGGTGTGTTCTCCCTGTGTCCACATGGGTTTCCTCCGGGTGACTGTCTGTGAGGAGTGTGGTGTGTTCTCCCTGTGTCCGCATGGGTTTCCTCCGGGTGACTGTCTGTGAGGAGTGTGGTGTGTTCTCCCTGTGTCCGCATGGGTTTCCTCCGGGTGACTGTCTGTGAGGAGTGTGGTGTGTTCTCCCTGTGTCTGTGTGGGTTTCCTCCGGGTGACTGTCTGTGAGGAGTGTGGTGTGTTCTCCCTGTGTCCGCATGGGTTTCCTCCGGGTGACTGTCTGTGAGGAGTGTGGTGTGTTCTCCCTGTGTCCGCATGGGTTTCCTCCAGGTGACTGTCTGTGAGGAGTGTGGTGTGTTCTCCCTGTGTCCACATGGGTTTCCTCCGGGTGACTGTCTGTGAGGAGTGTGGTGTGTTCTCCCTGTGTCCGCATGGGTTTCCTCCGGGTGACTGTCTGTGAGGAGTGTGGTGTGTTCTCCCTGTGTCCACATGGGTTTCCTCCGGGTGACTGTCTGTGAGGAGTGTGGTGTGTTCTCCCTGTGTCTGCGTAGGTTTCCTCCGGGTGACACATTCTAGGGTGTGTTCCTGGATAAGGATAAGGGGTTAGAAGACAACGAGTGAGTAATTGTTCATTAAATGTGCACTGAACAGGACCTCTGCTTTGACTAAGGCCTTCTTTAGACCGGTGGGAAAAATAATGGTAATCTTATGCTAATTAGTGATGTTATGTAACATGTCACATATAAAAGTGCTTGATTTAAATCTCCTCACATCTGCTTGATGTGATTCTGTGTGTGTAACGTGACACAAGCTCAACAAGATGACTGCTTCCTTGTGGGAGAACGGTGGGAATTTTTTTCTGATTATCATTCATTGTCTGTAACCCTTATCCAGTTCAGGGTCGTGGTGGGTCCAGAGCCTACCTGGAGTCACTGGGTGCAAGACGGGAATACACCCTGGAGGGGGCGCCATTTTTCATTTTAAATCTCATTCTTTATTAATTGAAATATACGGTTTCTGTAGATTTTGTTAACTTTGATTTGAATGAAACCTGCTCTATAAATAAACTGGCCATGAATATCGTCGCTGTCCAAAGGAAAAAAGAAAGAAAAAAGCTTTTTAACATTCAATTGGTCGTCAATGTAAAGAGAGTTAATTCCAAGTCATTTTGCAGCTTTTCTATTGGTCGTTTATCATGAATTTTTCAAAATGCTGCTGTATTCAAATGATGTTGTAAACTAAAAATCCACAAACATGGAGATATATGTGTCTCTTTGGACAGTGACAGTGTGTTTTCAGTAAGTGGCGGTGTGTTGATATTTCACATCCAGCCCCTGGAGCTGTAGCACTGGCCTGAAAGGAGAAGGAAGAAATACTGATTCATTCACATCCAGATTCAATCAAATGGAGAAAAAAACACTGTGGTCCTCAAAGTGGAAACGGGAAACAAAGTGTCGCGTGAGATTTAATGTGGCGAGTAAATGAGGTCGACTCAGATGAGAGCGTTGAAAGTGTCATCTATGATTCAGGAGGAGCTTTACAGTGGAGATGAGCCCGGGGCTTTGCGGTGCTCCAGCCGAGTGGGCCGTATGTCACAGCTGTGTGGCATTATACAGATGTGCAAGCTTGCAGGATGGATATTTATCCTCCCGTCCATGGGCTGCATTCATCTCCAAGCCTCTTCTTCATCGTCTGCAGAAGTTCAAAGACTCCAGCTTTAAATTTTTACAAAAAAGTTTCATTTATCTACATTCATTCTTCTACACCACATGAAAACCCCCTTTTTTATTGGAGCCCACCTGGAGTCTTTGGGAAACAGGCAGCAACACACACATTCACACCTGTGGACAGTGTCCCACACACTCACCCAGTCACTCACACACTCACCCAGTCACTCACACAGTCACACACTCAGACCTGTGGACAGTGTCTCATACACTCACCCAGTCACCCACACACTCACCCAGTCACTCACACACTCACCCAGTCACTCACACACTCAAACTTGTGGACAGTGTCTCATACACTCACCCAGTCACTCACACACTCACCCAGTCACTCACACACTCAGATCTGTGGACAGTATCTCATACACTCACCCAGTCACCCACACACTCACCCAGTCACTCAAACACTCACACACTCAGACCTGTGGACAGTGTCTCATACACTCACCAAGTCACCCACACACTCACCTAGTCACTCACCCACTCACCCAGTCACTCAAACACTCACACACTCAGACCTGTGGACAGTGTCTCATACACTCACCCATTCACCCACACACTCACCCAGTTACCCACACACTCACCCAGTCACTCACACACTCAAACCTGTGGACAGTGTCTCATACACTCACCCAGTCACCCACACACTCACCCATTCACTCACACCTGTGGACAGTGTCTCATACACTCACCCAGTCACTCACACACTCACCCAGTCACTCACACACTCACAGCTGTGGACAGTGTCTCATACACTCACCCAGTCACTCACACACTCACCCAGTCACTCACACACTCATCCTGTCACTCACACACTCACAGCTGTGAACAGCATCTCACACACTCACCCAGTCACTCACACACTCACCCAGTCACTTACACACTCACACCTGTGGACAGCGTCTCGCACACTCACCCAGTCAGTCACACACTCACCCAGTCAGTCACACACTCACACCTGTGGACAGTGTCTCATACACTCACCCAGTCACCCACACACTCACCCATTCACTCACACCTGTGGACAGTGTCTCATACACTCACCCAGTCACTCACACACTCACCCAGTCACTCACACACTCACAGCTGTGGACAGTGTCTCATACACTCACCCAGTCACTCACACACTCACCCAGTCACTCACACACTCACCCAGTCACTCACACACTCACAGCTGTGGACAGCATCTCACACACTTACCCAGTCACTCACACACTCACCCAGTCACTTACACACTCACACCTGTGGACAGCGTCTCACACACTCACCCAGTCAGTCACACACTCACCCAGTCACTTACACACTCACCCAGTCACTTACACACTCACACCTGTGGACAGTGTCTCACACACTCACCCAGTCAGTCACACACTCACACATGTGGACAGCGTCTCACACACTTACCCAGTCACTCACACACTCACACCTGTGGACAGCGTTTCACACACTCACCCAGTCACTCACACACTCACCCAGTCACTTACACACTCACACCTGTGGACAGTGTCTCACACACTCACCCAGTCACTCACACACTCACACCTGTGGACAGCGTCTCACACACTCACCCAGTCACTCACACACTCACACCTGTGCACAGCGTCTCACACACTCACCCAGTCGCTCACACACTCACCCAGTCACTTACACACTCACACCTGTGGACAGTGTCTCACACACTCACCCAGTCAGTCACACACTCACCCAGTCACTTACACACTCACACCTGTGGACAGTGTCTCACACACTCAAACATGTGGACAATATCACATCCACTTAACCCACTTAACAACATGTGTTGGAGGAAACGTGGGAACCTGGAGGAAACCCCCACAGACACAGAGAGAACACGCCACACTCCTTACAACACAGGGCCCTGAGACCCTGCAGTTGAGTGCCAGAGACATTACCTGCAGCGCCACCATGCTGCCATTCACTTGCTTCCACTTAGAAAACGTCCAAACATTTGAGCAGAGGCACCCAAAGTTTTGGACATGACTGTAGTGAGCTGCAGAGTGTCAAGGGGAAATGACCTGGGAGAGGTGTGTACATCACACTGGGACTGTGAGCATAAGGCTAGGATAATTAGCATGGTGCTGGATTCGCCTTAAAGTGAGGGGATGTCTTGAATGGGGACAGTAAACTGGACCTTGCTTGCCCCTCAGCACTGGGCTGTGGAGTATGGGCCCTGGGATCCTCTCGATCGATGACTCTCCATTTAAGCACAGAATTGATTTTAAAGTGCTGTTAATTGTTTATAAATCATTAAACTTCCTCTGAACGACATGAATTACTAATCTGCTTGAAGTGTATAAACCCACTAGGCCCCTCAGATTTATTTGTTTGTCTCTGTAAAGCACTTTAAATTGCCATTTTGTGTGAAAGACGATCTATAAATAAACTTGCCTCATCACGTCCCAAACCTCAGTACTTCCCTAATCTCTTTTGATCAAGTGCCATAAAATCCTCACAACAATGTTCCAGCATTTATTATAAAGCCTTTCCAGAACACGACAAAGGACTTCAGTGTTTGTACTGTTCATGTCAGGGGAAATGGATGAGGTGTCCTCACACTTTTGTCCACATTGTGTACATCACATATTTTGAAAATTCCGGGATGAAGCCTGTAGCCACATTTCTCTTCCTGATTATCCAGGGAGTACAGTCTCAAGGCGTCTATGAGATGACGGAGAGATGAAAGGGAAGGAAGGCAGGTTAGTGGAGCGCTGTGGGAGATGTCGTCGTGTGCTGCGGGTCAGACCTTCATTCTCTCACTCTCTCACTAAAATGTGATGGTTGTAGCTGGAATTTTCAAAGAGATTCAAAAGCAGTCGGTTCCCAAGGGAGGGATGAAAGGAAAGCAGGTTTAAACAGCTGTGAAATGCAGTCGTATGCTGAAGGTCGACACCTCAATCTGTCTGGAGGGGTTAGTATGGATCCAGACGGTCTTTCTTGGGTTGATGGAGGGATGAAAAAGTGATGGCAGGGTTAGATAAACAAATTCTCTGTGTATGAGGCATGGTCCTAGGGTCTGCTAAGAAGTTGAAGTTGTAAAGGTGGGGAGGGCACTTTACACCCAGAGGTGTGTAGACACCTGTTATAGTCGGTGAATACAGATAATTACAATTTCATATGCGCCGACATGGCTTGCATAATAATGATCCCTAGAGAAATGTTGAAATGCGATGTTCTGGAAAAAACTGCACATGAATGAAATGCTTACAATGCTAAGTGCTAAGTGTCGTTCTTAACCCTAGATGTGTCAATGTGGTACCAGGGGTGGTGCAAGTTAGTTTGTGCAATAAATACACAAGGTGCAGCACTCCTGACTGGTTATTATTCCTCAGTAAACCCACTATTTAAACCTATTTCTCCAGCAGCGTCAGATGGAACTGGTTCCTGCTGCTGCATGTGCTCTGCGCTCCACTAACACAGAAGGGTTTGTGTGGATCAAACTGTATCGGTTGCATTTTTACGGGCTTTAGATGTCTTTTTCCTGCAGATCATCTTCTGACCCTGGGGCTTGTTTTGGATGTTTTAGATTGTTTTGGAGTTTCTCCTGCACGCACTGCATAGTAAACCTCCCACTGTGCACCGCACGTGTGAACGACTACTCCGGGACATCTCCGGACCTGAAACTTCAGAGTTTCTCTAGAAATTCTCTGGAGTTCATGTGTGAAAGAGGCTTTCAGGGAGTCGGGAGAGATCATAAACCCCTAAGATATTTATTTTTATTTATTTATTTTGTTTTGTTTTTGGCTGAGTTTGAGTGTCGCTGGTAGCTAAAGTAGTTTCTTTTTCTTCCTGTGTAATCTAACTGTCTCTTGTGTCTTTGCTGCTGCAGGGGATCTTCCCGGCCTCTTATGTCTACCTGAGGAAGGCTGTGGTCACTAACAGAGGGTAAGTGCATTGTTATTGTATTATTCTCAGTGGGGAATAACACGAGGGTCTAGAAGCGCATGGAAGAGATGGAAAGATATTTATTAATTTACGATTTTCTTTTTACACAGGAATGTCTTTTTCTGTTGATTCATAAACTCAGAAGAGCAGCTCTGATATGGTCTCTGTGGAAAATTAATGTCAAATAATCTCAAATAAAAAAAACAAAACAGTTTTGTGTTGTCATTTAGTGAATTTAATGAGAGCAAAAAACAAAACAACAAGGTGCTGCATGTTTCCTGATTTACATTACTGTCTAAAGCGGATATTTCATTCATTCATTCATTCATTCATTAATTCATTCATTCATTCATTTTCTTTAACCCTTAACCTGTTCAGGGTCAGAGTGGGTCCAGAGCCTACCTGGAATCATTGGGCGCAAGGCGGGAAAACACCCTGGAGGGGGCGCCAGTCCTTCACCGGGCAACACACACACTCACACCCACGGACACTTTGGGGTCGCCAATCCACCTACCAACGTGTGTTTTTGGAGGAAACCGGAGCACCCGGAGGAAACCCACACAGACACAGGGAGAACACACCACACTTCTCACAGACAGTCACCCGGAGGAAACCCACACAGACACAGGGAGAACACACCACACTCCTCACAGACAGTCACCCAGAAGAAACCCACGCAGACACATAGAGAACACACCACACTCCTCACAGACAGTCACCTGGAGGAAACCCACACAGACACAGGGAGAACACACCACACTCCTCACAGACAGTCACCCGGAGGAAACCCACACAGACACAGGGAGAACACACCACACTCCTCACAGACAGTCACCCAGAAGAAACCCACGCAGACACATAGAGAACACACCACACTCCTCACAGACAATCACCCGGAGGAAACCCACGCAGACACAGAGACAACACACCACACTCCTCACAGACAGTCACCTGGAAGAAACCCACGCAGACACAGAGAGAACACACCACATTTCTCACAGACAGTCACCCGGAGGAAACCCACGCAGACACAGGGAGAACACACCACA